>NC_041402.2:45163343-45460843 GCF_900747795.2 Erpetoichthys calabaricus | reverse complement strand
GCTCACAGTCTTTTCACGTGATTACGTGGGAGGCGTGATGACGTGACACTCAACTAAGCCCCCCACGGCCATCAAGCTGCCGTCCATTACAGTATATTGTCAAAAATGAGGTTCCAGTTATGACCATTACGTGTTGAATTTCGAAATGAAACCTGCCTAACTTTTGTAAGTAAGCTGTAAGGAATCAGCCTGCCAAATTTTAGCCTTCCACCTACACGGGAAGTTGGACAATTAGTGATGAGTGAGTCAGTCAGTCAGTCAGTCAGTCAATCAGTCAATCAGTGAGGGCTTTGCCTTTTATTAATTAGTATAGATTACAGAAGCATGGTGAGCACATCGGAACAATGGTTTCCCTTTTACTTTTCCTCCCACTGCTAATACACAAGCAAGGAGAGCACGTCGGCAAAATGAAACCTCCTAGGAGAGAGATGCCCAGAGTAGTTCCTTTCAATTACCTGACATCTCTACAGTTCCATTTTTTTCTGACAATTTCAATAGTTTCTAGGACCCCGGGCTTTTTACAGCACGGGCTTACACAGCTAGTTGCTAATAAGGAGCAATTAAAAACAGTGAATGCGGCTGTTTAAGACTAAAATAAGCAATTTGTGCAATTTGTGTGGGGAATCTTAAAAAGTGAAACAACTAACATGAAGCACAAAAACTTTGTTTGAGCAATAAGTGCTTAAACAACAACAATTGACTTCTCATTAAGAAATTGGGTTGGAACAAAAACCTGCAAGGGGCGGCACAGTGGCGCAATGGGTAACGCTGCCGCATCGCAGTAAGGAGACAAAAACCTGCAGACACTATGGCTTTCCACGAACATCTTTGTATGCCCCTGCCTTAGGCAGTATACCTTTATGGTTAAAAACTTGACCCATTCTTTGCTGTTTCATGAGGCATTTAAATACTGAAAACAAGGAATGGAGAACAGAGCTTCGGTGAAATTAAAAAATTGGTTTATTGGCTTCCAGATTAAGGAGGATCTGAGCAGTCAAATGAGACACTGTTCATTCCTTGAATCTTTCTTTTCAAATCAAGTCCACAGTTAAAAAGGCGAAGGTAAAGTAACTAATACATTACAAATTGGTTACCTTAGTGCTGGTGGTAACAAAAATAAAACAAGTGAATTGGAGTTATAATAGCTGCACAAAATTCTGATATTGAAACAGTAACAGAAACCTGGCTAAAATATGAAAGATGGGGATGAGTATAACATAAACAGAAAATATTTAGAGAAGACAGATAAAACCAAACAGGTGAATGAATGGCCATATATCCAAAACATTATTTGAATACATTAATTCTTCATTGAATGAATGATGCTCATCTTAGTGAAGATATTTGGATTTGCTAGAAAGTATTTGGATGAGAGGCCTGTTATTAGGAGTATGTCAAAACACCTGTAAATACAGACAATAGTTTCAATATGCAACATTTAAAGTAATATTACAAAGCAAGTTTCAAGGGACTATTTTAGGGATGAGGTACTTAATTACCTGAATATTTCTTGGGCTTGCCTACAAATAGCAAAGCACAATTAGAGAGTGTTTTTGGATTTTAAAAGTGGCTTTTAAATGTGGTATATTAAAGCACCAAAGAGAGGGGAAGCAATTCTAGATTTAGTATTTTGTAGTAATCATGCCTGAAGATGGGGCCTGAGTTGCCTCGAAAGTTTGCATATTGTAATCTTTTTAGTTACAACAGCAACAAAATTTATTTATATAGCACATTTTCATACAAAAACTGTAGCTCAAAGTGCTTTACATAATGAAGAAAAATAAACGACAAAATAAGAATTAAAATAAGACAACATTAATTAACATAGAATAAGAGTAAGGTCCGATGGCCAGGGAGGACAGCAAAAACATTAAACAACTCCAGATGGCTGGAGAAAAAAAAAAAAAATCTGCAGGGGTTCCAGACCATGAGACCGCCCAGTCCCCTCTGGGCATTCTACCTCACATAAATGAAGCAGCAGTGGCGGCTCATGTATAGGCACTGTTGTTGGGATCAGAGCTTAAAATAACAGCCTGACATCCCAATCATACTGAATGTGGGATGTGGGTGGAGTTGTCGGTGTTTGAGGGGTGGAGTTTTGAATATAGATGAAGATTAGGAGGAAGTTTTGTAGTGTGTTGTGTTGGCTTGTATTGGGGATCTCTGTTGGTGTTGGTCTCTGTTAACTTGGAAACAAGCACCTAATAAGTATTTTTAATGAAGTTAACTTTGGAGCCTTCAAGCCTTCTGTGTCGCTCCTTGTTGAAAATTAGGACAAGGGAACTCAAGGACAGGGTTTTACCCCAGAGCACGTTGCTCTGGCCCTGGAGCTTCACACCACTGAACATGAGGAAGGAGAAGCTCCCCTGCGTCACCCCAACCACGGTCCGGAGACAGGCAGGAAAGGGTAACACTGTGGAACTGCAGCTCCCCCTATTTCCACTTGATATTATCGATAACATTTAATAAAATTAGTCATTTTTTCTTTAATTCTTTCTTTATACTTGTGCAATATATAATCCTTAAGTTTAATGCCAGTAGCCATCCCCCAGTTTATGAAAAAGATACAAAAATCTTTGTATGGAACTGTGTGCTTCACAGTTCCAGCGGCGTGGTGTTTGGCTGTTGTGCGCATGTGCACATAGGAAGCAGCACGCGAGGCTGCGAGGGAGAGAGAGCACTGTCGCTCCCGCAGTGCCAACCCCTGCTTTCAATGGAGAAAAATTTCCTCAGTTGTCATCCAGAGATCAAGGAGAAAATTATCGATCTTTTCGCGCAAATTAAAACAAGAAGAATGGATTTCATTTTAAATGAATAGATCAAGCTTGAACTGTAACAATTTAGGTTATAGTAAGTAAAAAATGTTTGATTTTGTTCTTTTAGGATTTTATCAAGTTTCTGAATAAATTTTCTTTTTATACATGTTTGTTTCCTTTTACATAATTTTAAAACAAAGGCTAAATATTCTGGAAAAGCACCCCCACTAATTTTAGCTACGAGCCGCCACTGTGAAGCAGTCCTCTTTTTTTTAGGGTTCTCACGGAAGGACTTGATGATGATGGTCATGCAGACTTCTGTCTTTAAATCCATCAATGTTGGAACATCATGATGCTTTGAGTAGCACCACCACCACAAAGAAACTGGAAAAAGAAACAGAAGAGAGAGTAGGGGTTAGTACAGATTTTAGAGCCACCATGAATAGTTATTATAATGAATTGAATATACAGAGTATCAGGATTTAATTAAAGTGAAGTTATGTGAAGGCCATGTTAAAATAATGTGTTTTCAGCAGTTTTGTAAAGTGCTCCACTGTATTAGCCTGGCGAATTCCTATTGGCAGGCTGTTCTAGATTTTTGGTGCATAACAGCAGAAGGCCGCCTCACCACTTCTTTTAAGTTTTGCTCTTAGAATACTAAGGAAATACTCATTTGAGGATCTGAGGTTATGATTTGGAATACAGGGTGTCAGACATTCCGATATATAAGATGGAGCAAGATTATTTAAGGCTTTATAAACCATAAGCAGAATTTTAAAGTCAATTCTGAATTACACAGGTAACCAGTGTAGTGACATCAAAACTGGATAAATGTGCTTGGATTTTTCTTTTCTTGGTTAGGATTCTAGCAGCTGCATTCTGCACTAGTTGCAAACGATTTATGTCTTTTTTGGGTAGTTCTGAGAGGAGTGCGTTACAGTAATCTAGTTGACTGAAAACAAAAGTGTGAACTAATTTCTCAGCATCTTTCAATGATATAAGAGGTCTAACTTTTGCTATGTTTCTTAAGTGAAAAAATGCTGTTCTAGTGGTCTGATGAATATGTGATTTAAAATTCAGGTTACAGTCAACAGTTACCCCTACGTTTTTTACCTCTGTCTTGACTTTTAATCCTAATGCATCGAGTTTATTTCTGATAACCTCATTGTATCCATTATTGCCAATCACTAAAATTTCTGTTTTCTCTTTATTTAGCTTGAGAAAATTACTATTCATCCATTCTGAAATACAAGTAAGACATTGTGTTAGTGACTTAAGAGAATCGGGGTCATCAGGTGCTATTGATAAATACAGCTGTGTGTCATCAGCATAGCTGTGGTAGCTCATGTAGCTCATGCCCTGAGATAATCTGACCTAATGGAAGCATGTAGATTGAGAAGAGCAGTGGGCCCAGGATAGAGCCTTGTGGAACACCATATAGAATATCATGTGTCTTTGAAGTATAATTACCACAACTAACAAAGAATTTTCTCCCTGCCAGGTAGGATTCAAACCAATTGAAGACACTGCCAGAGAGGCCCACCCATTGATTAAGGTGATTTCTAAGAATATTATGATCAATGGTGTCAAATGCGGCACTCAGATCTAGGAGGATGAGAACAGATAAATGGCCTCTGTCTGCATTTACCCGCAAGTCATTTACTACTTTAACGAGTGCAGTTTCTGTGCTGTGATTTGTTCTATAACCTGACTGAAATTTATCAAGAGTAGCATATTTATTGAGGTGGTCATTTAGCTGCATAATGACTGCCTTCTCTAGAATTTTACTTAAGAAAGGCAGGTTAGAGATGAGTCTAAAGTTTTCAAAAGCAGAGGGGTCAAGATTATTTTTCTTGAGTAGGGGTTTAACTACAGCAGTCTTAAGACAGTCTGGGAAGACCCCCATATCTAATGACGAATTTACTATGTCAAGAATATTACCAATTAGCACGCCCGATACTTCTTTGAAAAAAGTTTTTGGTATTGGGTCAAGGACGCAGGTGGAGGGTTTCAGTTGAGAAATTATTCTATGTAAATCAGGTAAATCTATCCTGGTGAAAGAATTTAATTTGTTTATAACGGAATACTGGGGCTTAGGAGGATCCGCAGTGTTGGGGAGTTATACTATGTTATTTCTAATATTATTAATTTTTTGATTGAAAAATACACTAATAGCCTCACAGGTTTTACTGGAAATATTTTTGAGGCATTCCTTTGCATTACCTGGGTTTAGCAGGCGATCAGTCATACAGAATAAGACTCTGGGATTACTAGCATTGTTATTTATAATCTTAGAGAAATAGCAGCGCCTCTCAAGATGGACTGTGTTATTGTATTCTGTTATTTTAACCTTCAATGTGGATAGTTAGTTTAGTTTTCCTCCATTTATGGTCAGCTCTATGGCATGTTCTCTTTAAATCAGACACTCTTTGGGTTTTCCATGCTATAACAATCCTAGAAGATTTTTTAACTGTCTTTTCAGGTGCAACTATGTCAACAGCAGCTCTCACTTTAGTATTAAATCTTTCCACTTTACTGTTTATCCTCGCTATTATAGTTGGCACTATAAACGGACTGATTGCTTAGAATGTTTGTAAGTTTTAAAGCTGCTGATGAGTCAGTTAGACAATTAAAGGTGTCATTTTGCTTGACTTCTCAGTACATTCATAATGGCTAACACAGTACAGCACCCTAGTACTCTAGTAATCTAGAAATAAAAATGAAGTAGATGTTATTAAAAGATTAGGATGTAATAACCATAATATAGTACATTTGACAGTGTTCTTACAGTTCATAAACTGAATGCATTAAGTTATTATTTAGGACAAAGTTTAAGCAGATGAGAACATCTAAAAATAAATAAACTGGGATAAGGTTTTAAGTGTGGAAACAAGAAAAGAGAAGTGGGGCAGGTTTTAAAGGGGTTTATGTTCAGTGCAGGACAAGATAATTGTGAAATTTAGAAGCAAAATTAAATTAAAGTGAACTGTGCACTAGATAAATAAAGAGATAATTGCAAATAAGAAAATAGTGGCATGCAATCATAATATCTATATAGGGCTTCTGACAGCCTGAGAACAACAATTAAAAAGAATATTAGCAATGCTGCTAAAATGCAGTTAGAGGGAAACCTTTCACACAAGTAATATTGATGAATTTACCATCTACTTTAGTCATACAGAGATTTTTCAGAGATAATTATTTAAATGTTCAATTTTTTTTCCTAGTATAGTGGCCATAATTCCACATTAAACATTTATTTTTCTCAAATGTGTGTTTTGGGGACAGTTTTAATTTTTCTTTTCCTTTATTTTATTTGTTATAGCTCTTAACCATGGTAGTGGATCCACAAACCAGCAGCCCCATACACTGTGCACCACAGAAATGCATTGTACATTACTAAATGTTTGCATACTCTTAACTAGTGCATGACATTTTTATTTGTTTGGTGTACAGCAATATAAGAGTTACGTAAAATCTGTCACACTCAGTCATCACTTCACTTGCAAAAAAAACATGTTTTCTTTTATTTCTTTTTGGTAGGGTAGGGCAGCTACATCAGATACACTTCATCATTTAAAGTGTTTGCTGCCTTGAAAGCAATGACCTATTGACTCCATAGTGGCTATGCTTGAGAAACCTGATTAGGAAAGCTCTTAAGTGATCTTTGATTTTTTTCTTTTATTTTTTATATATTTTATTGTACTAATTGTTTTAGGTTATAAGTTTCTGTTCGCATTTTAAGACAGAGTCACTCTGTTCATCAAAAAATGACTTATGTATTATGGGTGTTATTAACATGCTTAACCCAATATCTTAACTTCTTTAAGCCAACATGGAGAGCAGAGAGTGTCTCATAATGGTTTTTACTTTATGTTAAGGCACGATAAATAGAAAGATGAACATAATTGTCTCTGGCAGATGAAATGCTGCATGAAAGGAATAGGAGGGTTGGGTACACAATCAAGATATCTGATGCAAAGGCAATGTTTTCTGAATTAACTTAGTGCAATAAAAAGTTTCAGTGAGTGAGACCATATTCCAAAACAGGTACTAACCCTGGAGAGGATGTCAGTACATTTAAGACACATAACATAAGAGGCCTACGTTTGGATGTGTTGTAGAATGTTCATCCAGAGAAATCCATAGACATTAGGGAAACATGTACATTGTACACTAAAAGTTATTGGTTTGGGATGTTGACTGTTTATTTTGCTGTGAGGCACAATGCAAACTACTTCTCCATTATGCCAACTGCTTGATGGTGTTGATTCCTAAAATATTGTAGTGATGGAAAGATTTGACACAGGATGCTTTGCGGTACTGCATCTAAACACTATAGTTTTAATCATATTTTTTTATATTTGGTTTTAAACAGTTTATTGTGTTGTTTTGTGATTTTTGCTGATGAAAGTGTTAAATTGAAATTGGGTTTGCTTTTTTCCACTAGCTGATTCTGCCTGGTGTATGTGTCCTGGTATCATAACTAATGAGACAGGTACAATTTGACAATTGATGCTTTAGTAGTAATTATTTACATTAACTGTATGTACAATGGTACTAATATAAAAGCTATAGTGCTTTTCTTGGTAACTGAGAATGTCTGTTTGCCACAATATATAATATGTCTCTTTGGAAGCTATTTCAGGAGAAGGAACTGCACATAAGACACACACACAGTAACCCAAATCAATTTGTTATTGCCAATCAACTATCAGCAATGCCTGTAGGGATAGAGAGGAAAAATACTATTTCATGTGTCTACCTTAATAGAAGGACAAGTGTCTGATTGTATGCGCCTGTGTATTTATGCGTCAGTTTGGTTGCTATGTCTCTATTGTATACTGTTTGCTATGGGATGCATAAAAGCAGTGGTAATGTCTGTGATGTGAAATTTTTTGAAATGAAAAATGCAATGCATTTTACTACTACATGCATTACACAATGCATCTCAATAGATTGTGAACTGCAAATGTTAACACTGGTTCACATTTACAAATTAGATTTCAACCTGTCATACTTGAGGAGTACAGTTAGTAGTGAATAAATTGACATTTTTCCCAACTAACACATAAATAGCTGCCTGAGTTTATATGCAATATACAAACTCATTGTTTTCATGCATTTTATGGATAAATCTAAATTGATCCAGTCAGTGTGCACATTTAAATGGACTAATGTGCTCCTCCTTTGTGCCTGAAATGCATTCTGCTAGTATGTGACATTGTACTGGATCAGAGTGTTAAAAAAGTTAATGACTTTTGCAGAGGATTTTGCTCTGGGTAAGATCTCTGAATAAGGAAAATATTCTACTAAGGTGGTATAAAAATAGGAAAGGTTTCAACCAGGATCACCCGGAGTGAAAGTTCCCGGTCACACTGTTTTAAGAATCACTTGAACAAATCTTTAGAGTGCTCCAATGAGAGGTAGAGAAATGGAAGTAGTCTGCACAATTTTTACAGATAGGAACATGGCAGGAAAGCTTTCTTACTGTAGACAAGTAGGATCATGATTTTCATCTCAAAGAGCTGGATCCCAGAAACTATCTTGGAAGCATGACATTTTAGAAGACTTTTCTAAGCACGTTGGGGTGTAGAACTTTCAGGGGTCATTAGATTCCTTTATGAGAAATTTATTCTTGTACTACAAGGATCTATTCTGGGCCCACTGTTATTTTGAATCAATATGCTCCCATTAGGTGAGATTATCTCAAAAAACAAGGCGAACTATCACAACTATGCATACAATATGCAGCTTTATTTATCTATAAAATCTGATGACCCAGACCCTCTGGACTCTTTGATCCAGTTTCTGAATGAATGAATAGTAAGTTCCTCAAGCTAAATAAGGAAAAAAATAGTATTTAATAAAAATGGAAACATTGAGGTTGCTAGAAATAAACATGACCTTTAGCATTAAAAGTCAAGGCAGAAGTAAAGAACTTGGACTCTGACCTAAATGTTAAATCACATATTAACCATATTTCTAGGCATTTTTCCATTTAAGGAGCATTGCAAAAGTTAGACCTCTTATGACACTGCAAGATGTTGAGAAATTTATTCATGCTTTTGTTTTTAGTTGGTAAGATTACTGTAACGCACTTCTAACTAGACTACCTAAGAAAGACATCAATCGGTTGCAGTTAGTTCAGAATGCAGCAGCATGAATCTTAACCCGAAAAAGAAAACTTGAGCACATCACACCAGTTTTAGTATTTGTACATTGGTTACCTGTGTCCTTTAGAAGTGACTTTAAAATGCTACTAATGATGTATAAAGCCTTAAATAATCTTGTTCCTTCCTATTTCTTAGAGTGCCTATCCCCCTACATTCCAAGCCATAACCTTAGATTGTCTAATAGCAGCCTGCTTATAACTCAAATAGCCAAGCTTAAAAGAACTGGTGTGGTAGCCTTTTGTTATTATGCACCAAAAATCTGGAATACTTTACCAACAGGGATGTGCCAGGCTAATTCCATGGAGCAAATCTGACTTTTTTAACTTGGCTTTATCGTAGCTTTAATTGAGTTGTACTCTTAATATCCTGGATACACACCAGATTATCATTCTCTTCAGTGGTTTTACAATCATTATTAATCTTTACTTTTCTCTGTTTTTTTCCTTTTTCTTTCATGGTGGCACTTTATGCCACCACCACCTGATCAAAGTTCTGTGCTAACCCACTGATGTCCAAATGAAAGTAGAAGGCCCAACATGTCACAAGGCCCACTGCGTCAAATTTTCTAAGAGGAAGTCTGAAAAAACAAAAAACAGTAATGAGCTACTTAAAAATTGTATGTTAGGCAAAATGCTCAGTGGGTGCTGGGTGGTATTTTGGCCAGGAATCCTTGAAGATTTGTTTTTTTTCTCCATGTTAACTGGAGTTTTTTTCCTGTATTGTAAGGACTCTACTGTATTTCTCTTATTTATAAATCTTTCTTATGTAAGTGTGCATTATTTATTTTTCTTTTGTATACTTTTATTATTATTTATTTTTTATTAGTATTATTATTATTATCTAAATGTAATTTTTAATTATTTTTTTTTTTACATGTAACTACTTCTTTGACATGTTGTAAAGCACTTTGAGCTACATCCATTGTATCACGATGTCTTATAGAAATAATTTTTTTTGTTGTTATAGCTCTTAACCAGGACAGTGGATCCATGAACCAGCAGCCCTACACACTGTACTCCCCAAAACGATGTATGCATTACTAAATGTTGGTGTACTCTTAACTAGTGTCATTTTGATTTGTTTGATGTACCACAATATGAGTTATTCTAAAAGCTGTCACACTCAGGTACCAATTCACATTACTTGCAGATTCAGATAAAAACACTTTTTTGCTGTTCTTTTATTTGAGTCAACATCAGATACACTTCAGCGTTTAAAGGGTGTGGTGCCTTGATAGAAATGACCAATTGACTCCACAGTGGCCATGATTGAGAAGTCTGTTTGGATTTGCTGGCTGAAGGACCCTAGGCAATCACAGATTTTTTTTTCCTTTACTGTTCTTATTGTTTTCTTTAGGTCTTTAATTGTACTTCACTCTGGTCATCAAAGATAACGACCAAGATTGTAAACAGAAAGATAAATAAAAATGTTTGGCAGATGAAATACTGCATGAAAGGAATAGGAGGAATTGGCACACAGTCAAAAGATCTGATGCAAAGGCAATGTTGCAGCAAAGCAGCATTATGTTGGGGATAAAAACTAGAAACAACACTTAACAGTAACATAAATTAACTGGTGTTTAGCTTTGTTGTTTTCTTTTTTCTAGTGTTTTGTGGAGACTTGAGAAGGTTACAAAACTGTAGTTCACGCTAATTGCTAATCCTTTGGTATTTAAACCACAAACGTGCCAGTTCATTGCACATGTTAGAGATATTGGGTAATGTTAATATGAAGTTTTAAAAGAACTGCTCTATACACTGATTTGTTGATCTTTTTTGACAAGGCTGTCAAGTAATGCTTTGTTTAAATTATGAAAAACACTCTAAAAGAATCTTGAAGCAGTAAAAATATAATTTTCCCACAGCAAAATTTTACTGCTCAAATATTGATCTTTGACGGCTCATGAGACCTAAAAGAGATTCTCATTTATGTTTCATTTAAGAATAAATTTTGTCACAAATGTTTCTCCTAAAATACTGTAGACATTAGACAAAAAGAAATCATGAGATACATCTGAGGTTAAATAAGTCAAAATTGAGAGTTTGGTTTAAAAACATGTTATATTTTGTGAGACCTATTTTTAATCTTGCTTTAAGATCATGCAGGACTTTATATATTATTAATTTTGGGACTGATGCTTTTACCCACAGTGACTTACAACATTCTGAGATAAGATTGGTTGCATTTCTTTTGATTTCCAGTTGGAGCACAGGCAGGTGAAGAGGCTTTCTTTTGGCCACACACAATGTCAGCAGCAGAATTTAAACCCAAAACCTCAGGGCTTGAAGTCCAAAGTTTTACCCACAATGCAGCATTGTCTGCCTTTTCTCCTACACTGAGTTTGATCTAATTGGAGCACAGAAATAAAAATTGAAGCAACTATTAGTATTATTCAGAAGCAATGACTAATGTTTTGTAATCTTAGTAAAGTGTTTTATTACCACAAACAACTATCCATAAATCATACCATATATTAATGAGCAAACAATGCAAATAATTTCACATTGCGAAAAAATATATATATCAAGACCCTATTTTATAAAGTCTGAGCCCGTTGTGTGACTGAGATCTCTGCTGAAACTCAAGAGGAAATGCATGTGACAATATTGGAGTATTATTTTTTCCAAGAGAAAATGTCTCCATTTTATTTCTTTCTGATCTTGTTGTCTAGGAGAATCCAAAAAGATGTTAAGGAGATCTCTTTTTTGATTTTTCATTCCTATGGGTTAATTTTCAAAAGGTAAATGTTTTTGCCACAACCGTGGTATCTCATTATCACAATGTTTCTAGAATTAAATTAACTACAATATTTGCCTTGTTTGTCCAGAGAAGGGGGTTGTGATGTTTTTTTCTTAAGTGCTCATAAAAGAGTGGGTTGAACTACTTTTTTAGGCTGTGATTTACAACCTTAAGAAACAGCTTCATGCTGAGTTGCAATGGTTTGTTCAAGGGTCCAGGTGAATTATGTGAGAAACTTACTGTGTATGTTTTATCAAGACAGATTATTATGGTTTGTGAGTATACTAATGATATAAACAGTAACAGAGGACCATGAATGCATAATAAAAGTTCTGGCCAGAAGAGAATGATCAATATTTGCTTCTCTGTTTTTGTCATACTGCATGCAAAGTGGACTGTTGTGTATTATAAATAGGATCTATGTTATAAAAAAGTGTAGAATTTAATTTTTTCTAATACAAATGTGTTTCTTTCTGCTGCAAGTCTTTTTCATGCTTGGTTAAAGCTATTTTTGCAATACATTGCCAAAAGCATTCACATTTGTTTACTCTTTTTAAATTAATTTCCTTTTATTCTTATATGATTTACATTTATTTACAAGTTTAGAGTTCTGTAAACTTTACAAATATACAATACAGTATTTAAGATTAAACACAGATCCAGAATCCTAGGTTTGAATACCACACCTTGGTGTTGAGTCTGTATGTTCTCTTTGTGTATGTAAAGGTTTTACTTCAAGCAGTCTGGTTTTCCTCCTACAATAACAAAGACTAGTTAGATTATTTAACATGTTTAAGTTTTCCTGAATGTGTGTGTGTATGTGCGTGTGTGCGAGTGTGCGTGTGCGTGTGTGTGTGTGTGTGTGTGTATGTGTGTGACTGGTGCTCTGTTCAGGCCTGTTTTGCATCTTGATTTCAGTGGTGCTGGAATAGGCTCTGAATTGGAATAAGACAGGGTTGACAATGTGATACTGGTGTTAAATAAAATAAAACACAAAGCAATATCTATCAAACACACAAAATCACCTTGCAGTGTGTTCATAGACATATGCGTATGTGTGAATTATTTAGTGTTTATGTGGCCCAGTGGTGCAACACTTTGTCTTGGTTGCATCACAGCTCCAGATGACTGGATTCACAGCTTGGGCTTAATCACATCAGTGTAATATTTGGACTTCACCACAATGTCTTTGTGAGCTTTTCTCTGGATATTCTAGGTCTCCTTCCACATTCCAAAAATATGCACACACAAGTGTGCTCTGTCCTCAGTTGGTTTAAACACTATGATTTTTGTTGCAGAGATAGACTTATCTCCTCCCATGGCCCTAAAGTAGATTTAGCTGATTTCAAAAGTATGTTATATATTTGAGCTTAAAATAAATTAGTTTTCTATTGCACTTGATTCATTTTTCTGTTGCACTTCTTCTTCTTTTGGCTGCTCCCGTTAGGGGTTGTCACAGTGGATCATCTTTTTCCATATTTTCCTGTCCTCTACATCTTGCTCTGTCACACCCATCACCTGCATGTCTTCTCTCACCACATCCATAAACCTTCCTCTTTTCCTCTTGCCTGGCAGCTCTATCTTTAACATTCTTTTCCCAATATACCCAGTATCTCTCCTCTACACATGTCCAAACCAATGCAATCTCATTTCTCTGACTTTGTCTCCAAACCATCCAACCTGAGCTGACCCTCTAATGTACTCATTTCTAGTCCTATCCATCCTCATCACACCCAATGCAAATCTTAACATCTTTAACTCTGCCACCTCAAGCTCTGTCTCCTATCTTTTGTCAGTGCCACCGTCTCCAACCCATATAACATAGCTGGTCTCACTACCATCTTGTAGACCTTCCCTTTCACTGTTGCTGATATCCTGTCTGTCACAAATCACTCCTGATACTCTTCTTCACCTGCTCCACCTTGCCTACACTCTCTTCTTTGCCTCTCTTTCACACTCTCCATTACTCTCTATTGTTGATCCCATGTACTTATCCACCTTTGCCAACTCCACTCCCTGCATCCTCACCATTCCTCTGACCTCCCTCTTATTCACACACATGTATTCTGTCTTGGTCCTACTGTGCTTCATTCCTCTCCTCTCTAGAGCATATGTCCACCTCTCCAGGGTCTCCTCGACCTGCTCCCTACTCTAGTTATAGATCACAATGTCATCTGTAAACATCATAGTCCAAGGGGATTCCTGTCTAATCTCATCTGTGAACCTGTCCATTACCACTGCAAATAAGAAAGGGCTCAGAGCTGATCCCTGATGTAATCTCAGCTTACCCTTAAACATATCCGTCACTCCTACCGCAAACCTCACCACTGTCACACTTCCATCATACATATCCTGCACCACTCTTATATGCTTCTCTGCCACTCCTGACTTCCTCATACAATACTGTCATGTATTTTTTAAAGCAGTACACTATCATAGCCTTTTTATCTTTTGATAAGAACGGACAAGCAGACAGTGCATGCCTTTTTCTTTCTTGTCTTTATTGAACAACTAACAAAATGTGCAAGGCATTACCAATCATATCACTAGGTGTCAACCCACAATCAGACATCAATAGCTGAACTGAAATGCACACTTATATTGATATATAACAATTCCTCCCTTCTAAAAATTAGAAGTAATTAAATTATTACCCACTTTTTTTCTGAAGAAATCAAAACATTGACTTCTAACTATACATTTAATTTTCAATTAGTCTCTGTGGAGGCTTCCGTATGCAAATTGGGTAAAGTCTCTCTTCACAGGGTAATTTTTCTTGATTTGTTACAGCAGTGTTAGCCTCTGCAGAAGGTGATGGAGATAATTCACAAGGACTAGGTACTTGTGCTGCTTGAGGAGATGGTAAGTGCTCTGGATAGTTGATAGAAGCAACAGCAGGGGAGTCAACAGGCAGTGTGGGTATCTCTTCAGCTCTAACTATCCCTGATTTTCTGAACTGGTCGACATGACGTCACCATATGACACCTTGAGTAACCTCTGCCTTATAGGACAAGGGACCAGTTTGCTCTTTGACTAGTGCAGGAACCCATTTCTGGTCTCCTCTGTAGCTCCCGGCAAGAACTGATTGTCCAATGGCAAAGCTACGTGTAACCTTGTCAGTTGCTTTATGGCCTTGATTGATTTGTCTGTCTTGCACTGTCTGCTTGAGATTTGGTTGCAGCAAGTCTAATCTAGAGTGAAGAGGACGCCCCAAAAACAACATAGCTGGAGTCTGGTTAGTTGTAGCATGGATGGAATTCCGATATGCAAATAATAAATTGGCCAATTTTTGATGAAGTATCAGCTTCTCATTTGTCATTGCTCAAAGGGCTCATTTCAAACTTTGCACAAACCTCTCTGCCAGGCCATTTGTGGCTGGATGCCATGGGGCAGATGTGATGTGTCGTATGCCAATTCTGCGGAGGAATACCTGGAAATCTGTTGCTGTAAATTGGGGTCCGTTATCACTCACTAGTTGTTGTGGAACTCCAGTTCTAGCAAATAAATCCCTCAGTACTTCAATGGTGTGAGAAGAAGTGGTGGAGCTCATAGTGAAAACCTCTGGCCATTTAGAGCATGCATCGACTACCACCAGGAAGGTTGTCCCCATGAATGGTCCTGCAAAGTCGATATGCAGCCGGTGCCAAGGTGATGTAGGCCATTCCCATGGGTGAAGTGGTGCATGTTCTGGCTCATTCTGAACCATCTGGCAGCCACTACATTGCTGCGTTATTTTCTCGATGTCTTCATCAATGCCTGGCCACCACACAAAACTTCTGGCAAGTGCCTTCATTTTCACCACACCTAGATGGTCCTTGTGAAGCTCTTCTAATACTCTGTGTCTTAGTTTAGTGGGTACAATGGTTCTTAACCCCCACATCACACATCCAGCATTTAATGCAATTTCATCATGTCCCGAGTAATATGCAGCCAGCAGGGATTTGTGCTGGGCTGTCCAACGATTCAGTGTGGCAGCATACACCTGAGGAACTCCTTTCTGCGGGCTGAAATTTGAGGTTAGCGGTTCGTGGTCTGTGACAAGGGTGAATTCCCTACCAAAAAGATACTGGTTGAACCTTTTGACACCCCACACTAGACTCAATGCCACCCTATCAATTTGGGCATAATTCTTCTCAGCTGCAGACAATGAGCGTGATGCAAAAGCAATAGGCCTCTCACTGCCATCTTCCATAACATGAGACATCACTGGTCCAATGCAGTATGGAGAAGCATCACAAGCCAGCTTGATTGGAAAGGACGAATTAAAGTGGGTTAGGACTGTATCAGATGTCACCAGTTTCTTTGCATCTTGAAATGAATGTTCAAATTCTTTGGACCATTTCCACTGTTTGCCAGCTTGTAATAGCTCATTGAGTGGATGTAGCACAGTTGCCAGGTTTGGAAGAAACTTATTATAATAATTCACAAACCCCAGGAAGGATCTTAGCTGTGAAACATTTTGTGGTTGCGGTGCCGTCAATACAGCATGAATCTTTTCCTGACATTTGTGCAAACCTTGGTTATCTATAGTGTGCCCGCAATACCTGACACTGGGCTTCAGGAACTCGCATTTGCCTCGTCTGGCTCTTAGTCCATACTCTTCTAACCTTTTCAGGGCCTTTTTGAGGTTTTCTAAATGCTCTTCATCTGTTGCTCCAGTGACAATAATGTTGCATAGATAGCACTGGACGCCTGACACTGACTGAAGGATCTGATCCATTGCTCTTTGCCAAATAGCTGGGGCAGAGGCTACCCCAAACACCAGCCTGTTGTAACAATAAAGACCCTTTATTGTATTAATGGTCAGGTTACACTTTAGAGTCTTCCTCTACTTCCATCTGGAGGTATGCATCTGCTAAATCTAACTTTGAAAAATGTTGCCCACCCGACAAACTGGCAAAAATGTCCTCAATTCTCGGCAGAGGATACTGTTCAGCCTGCAGCACAGGATTAATGGAGACCTTAAAGTCCCCGCAGAGCCTGACTGTACCATTTCTCTTTACTATTGGGACAACTGGGGTTGTCCAAGGACTCCAGTATACTTCAGAAAGTATGCCATCTGCCTCCAACCTATCCAATTCCTTTTCAACCAGGGGTCAGATGGCATAGGGTACTGGACGTGCCTTGTGGAACCGTGGGGTTGCACCACTCTTAAGTATAATTTTAGCTCTAATGTGCTGAAGATTCCCAGTGCCACTCTTAAATACAGGGGCGGCATTTCTTAGTATCAGCTCTAGGTTCTTTTCTGTAGTCTGTTGCACAACAGACAAAGCACGAAGGCTTTTAATCTCTCTCCAGTCAACTCCCAGCTTTCTCAACCACTCACGTCCCCATAATGGTGCACCTCCATTTTGTATTATGTGTAAATCAAGTACCTCTTTCCTTCCATTATACTCTACTGCCACATGCAGCACTCCAATAGGCATAACCTTTTCACCTGTGTATGTTCTGAGAAGAACAGAAGAGGGGTTCAGGTTTTCCTTCTTGAAAAACACCTTGTAATCTTTCAGTGACATAACTGAAACAGCTGAGCCTGTGTCCAATTCCATTTTTACCACCTGGCCATCTATCTTGGAGGTGAGCCAGATTGCCTGCTTGTCTTTTCCACTAAGGCTAAATAATTCCAGACTGGCTAATACATCTTCACTATCAATGTCAGAGACTTCTGCAACATTATGCACATTTTTCATTTTGCTGTGATGCATTTTGTGTTCCACACTACACTTTGCCTTTCCACTACGACAAACTCTTTAAATATGGCCCGTTTTGTGGCATTTTTAAATCTGCACTGTGAGGGAAGATGGTACTCGCGTCCACAGCAATAACAGGGGTATCCGTCAATAAGGGCGCGCAAAAAAAGGCGACCTTCAAAAGGGCGACCTCAATTGGGCGCGGCGAATAAAAGCGCACATAAATAAAAGCGATCTTCAAAGGGCGACCTCAATTGAGTGCCGAATAAAGGCGCGCGTAAATAAAGGCGAGCTTCTAAAGGGCGACCTCAATTGAGCGCCGAATAACTGCGCGCATAAATAAAGGAGTGCTTCAAAAGGGTGATGTCAATTGGGTGCAGCGAATAAAGGCAAATGCAACAAAATTATTACCGAAAATTTATTAGATAAAGGCAATGATTGAACGTATAAAAAGGTGAAAGCAAGAATATTAACACATCCAATTAATTAATGCATGAACTTCTAACGAACTACTTCTAACGAACTATTTCTAAAGCTCTCTATATTTCGTTGTTTTCAAAATTACAGAAAATTAGATGAAGGCAATGACTGAACATATTTCGTTGTTTTCACAATTACAGAAAATTAGATTAAGGCAATGACTGAACATATTGCGGTCCATCATTAGAAGAAGTTGCTCGTTGTTTCATGTCCACTATTGCTTTACTTGTTTCGATCTTCGCCACATCTGGAACATGGTTGTGCATAGATGGTCTCTTGACGGATAATCCATTTTTGGTATGACAGCGAGACGAACATTTTCCAATCCTATATTCAGTGCATTTCCAGATGTGTTTCCCGTTGATAGTTTTCTCCTTTCTGAATGTATAGCCTTCGACTACGAGTAAATCTGCACCTTTGTTGTATTCACATATTCCAGAGTCATTTCAACTAAATTATCTACGAACGCCTTTATTTGTAGTGCTCAATTGAGGTCACCTTTTTGAAGCGCTCCTTTATTTACGCGCGCATTTATTCGGCGCTCAATTGAGGTCATCCTTTTGAAGAGCTCCTTTATTTGCACGCGCATTTATTCGGCGCTCAATTGAGGTCACCCTTTTGAAGCTCGCCTATATTTACGGGCGCCTTTATTCGGCACTCAATTGAGGTCACCCTTTTGAAGGTCGCCTTTTTGTGCGCGCCCTTATTGAATAGAACCGTAGCAGGTATTTTGTTTATCTTGGCTGCTGCCATTTTATTCACGCTGTACGTATTCACTCCTCTTTGTAGTTCAAGATGCATCTTTAGCTGCAGTTTCCTTTGACATATCAATTTCTACTGCCCGTTTAAATGTCAAATCTGCCTCAGTTAACAGCCTCTTCTGGATTCCCTTTTGATGAATTCCACAAACCAAACGATCACGCAATGCATCGTTTAACCTGTCACCAAACTGACAATATTCTGATAACTTTTTCAGCTCTGCCACATAAGCCGTAATTGTCTCTCCCTCGTTCTGATTACGCTTATGGAATCTGAAACGTTCAGTAATGGCTTTGGTGGCAAATGATCCCACATTACACGGACTAAGTCATTAAAACTTTTCTCAGCGGGTTTGTCTGGGGCAGTTAAACTACAGAGGTGGCCATAAGCTTTACCTCCCATGGCACTCAGTAGCACAGGAACATATTTTTCAGCTGGAATATCATTTGCAGTGAAGTACTGTTGCAGCCTTTCAACATTCATATTCCAATCTTCTGTGGAACTATCAAAAACATCTATCTTCCCAATGTACGACATGTTTGCAACTTATTGTACTCACGTTGCACTATCGCGTCGGGTCCTTGCTTTTCTGCTTACTCGGTGCGGTTCTCACTGCAGTTATTCAGTGTCACAGTGCTCAAAATTAACTTCTTGATCTCGTCACCACTGTCATGTATTTGTAATGCAGTACACTATCGTAGCCTTTTTTTTTTCTTTTGATAAGAACGGACAAGCAGACAGCATGTGCCTTTTTCTTTCTTGTCTTTATTGAACAACTAACAAAATGTGCAAGGCATTACCAATCATATCACTAGGTGTCAACCCACAATCAGACGTCAATAGCTGATCTGAAATGCACACTTATATTGATATATAACAAATACCACGACTCCTCTCTAGGCACCCAGTCATATGCTTTCTCCAGGTCCACAAAGACACAATGCAACTCCTTCTGGCCTTCTCTATACTTCTTCATTAACACCCTAAGAGGAAACATTGCATATATACCATACTGCTATTTGCTAATCATCACCTCCCTTCTTTATCTAGCTTCCACTACTCTTTGACATAAACTTCATGCTGATCAATTTTATCCATCTGTAGTTACTACAGCTCTGCGTATCGCCCTTATTCTTAAAAATAGGTACCAGTACACTTCTTCTCCACTCCTCGGGCATCCTCCCCACTTCTAAGATTGCCTTAAACAATCTGCTTAAAAACTCCACTGCCATCTCTCCGAAACACCTCCATGCTTCCACGGGTATGTCATCTGGACCAACAGCCTTTAAATGGGGAGGGTTACACCAGGAAGGGCATCCAGTGTAAAATTTTGTCAGATCAATGTGCTAACAACAATACAGATTTTACTATTGCACTTAATTAATATTAATGAAATGAACACATAATGTACTGTATGTTCATGAAATAAGCTAAGTCTAACCAACAAAGGAGAAGAGACAACAAATGTCTACTTTCAATACTAATAGCAATGTCTTTGTCATTGTCATATGTGGTAATATTTAAGCCTATTCCTTATGAACAATATTGACACCTCATCTATTTAAATATGGTGCTGTTCATTCATGCTTTTCATCCCTCTAGGGGATGTCTCAAAACTCCAGACCCTTGATACAACTACAATACACAGTCCTGGATTCAATTAAATGTCTTTTTTATAATTTTGCATAATACCCTTTTAAAGGCTCTTCACAGAAGCAGTTCTTATCTTCTTTTTTTTATTATTAATTCTTTCTGTTTCTCTTCCATTTCTTCAAGGTGAGTTTTGCTGAAATTGGCTCCTGACTCTGGCTCTCCTGGGGAAAGTGAGGCAGCTCATTTTATGCTGGACCCAAGAGTACTTTTGGAGTCAAACTATTGCACAGAGGAAGCACTTCCAGGTTAGGTGGAATCTTCTTGGAATAAAATCCATTCTTGGCAGTTTTCCCCGGTGGCACCCATAGGAACCAGCAAGGCTGCCCAACAGGATTCCAATTCCTAGGGTTTTGACAAACAACCAGATATTCTTTGTGACAGACACGTAGACTTAGTAAGGATCAAAACACAGGGGGGTTAGTTACTGGTCCTTACTATTCTATTGTATATGTGTATTGATTTGATTATAGAATGATGATCTTTATTTATTAGTTGAAATAATGACTGAATTTGTGACTGTATCTGGGTATCTTCATGAAGACTGCCTTTCCATGTTGAAGCTGCTTGTGTATGTGCATACACATATTATGAAAATATTACTGGTATTTGTTTAAAATGGGAGAAATGCTGTCTTTAATGACTGGATACTACACTTATCTTTCTTCAGTGAAATAGTGCTCATAGACTACAACTTATAAGTATTTGATGCAATAAAATGGATACTTCATATGTTTTGAATGATAATTATATTCATACATTCATACATTTTTAAACTTGATTTTATAGTTCAGGGTTACAGGTAACCATTTTCTAGCAATAATCAAAAGGACATTGAAACACAGGCTCAGGATAAACAGATAACATCTAGAAACCTGTCACACAAGTATAAAATTGCAATAGGCTGAACTGCTTCCAAACAGTAAAGACCATATAATACCTGAGCTGGTTAAAGCTGCTCAGTCCCATGAGACCAAAGTAAAGAAATATCACAGGGATCAACCATAATCCGAGAGATCAGAGTCTTAATCTGCTACATGTTAACACAGCAGTTTAACATGACTAAAGAAAAAAAGAGGAGAAATAAACAGATTATTTTATTTAAATGAAATCCCTGCTGATAGTTAAGATGAGTCTAGATGACATACTGGGACAGCTTATCTGTTAGGCAGAAAGGCTGACTGCCATGGAAGCTTGCATATTGTAATCTTTTTAGTTAGCCAATAAAAGGTGTCATTTTGCTTGGCTTTTCTCTTTATTTATTTATATTCTTACAGCATGGGAGTAGTTGTCAATGTGCAGGTGACTATTGTAATAAAAATAAACATTTTACTTTTTATTGTTCTACATAGGTTCACAACAAGTAATAATGTCATGGTTGAAAAAATGTACTTTTGAACTCCTAGTGATAAAAGATGAAGACTTGCTACCTTACAGCTCTTGGGCCAATTTTCATTCCTTGCTGGAGTTATTTTACAGATTGGTTGATAGACATGAGTGTTCCTGTGTTAAACAAACAACCCAAACATGAATGGTTCCTACCTGAAATCTACTGCTGCACGGTGTCTAGAGCAGGGCTGGGCTGGGATGGTTATATGGGGGTGACATACATACCATTTCCTTGTTATATGAGGTGACACACAGATTATATGTGTCCCATTTCTGGGCAAGGTGGACAATGAGAGAGAGAGAGAGAGAGAGAGAGAGAGAGACCTGGGTGCAATGACAACCTTAAAGTCCTTAACCTTCACCTTGCAATCCTAGACCTCTGTGTCTAGCACTTGGTAATGGGGGTTTATCCAGCTGGGTTACTTATTTATGCCCGAAACCCCTATTATCCTGTAGTTCTAAACCTTCCTTTATCCTTCCATAAAACCCGCAGGTTGACACTCTACACCCGAACCAGAGATACTGGTAAAATATAAGAGTCTAGGGCATAATTAATATTAGAAAGCTTTTGTCATATTTATTTGCTGTAGGCAAACAGCAAAATAGATCATTCATCCATTCATTTTCTCATCCTGCTTCTTAATGAGCAGGGTCACAGGGAAACTGGAGTCTCATCCCAGCAAGCATAGGGCACTGGGCAGGAACATGAATGTACAGTATATATAAAATACAATACACTTCTTATTGAATTGTTCCATAACTAATGCATACTGCATGTACAGCATATAGCTGCTATAACACAGTTAAAGTATAAGTAATGAAGTACTGAATGGACATCTCTGCATTACTGTCAAGTGAGGCACTGTCTCCTCTATCTCCAAGCAGATGATGCTACTGTGCAAAACATGAACTAAATAGCAAACTCACCACAATAATAATAATCTTATATATAAACGTCTACGTGTGGAAGTGTGTGTGTCTGTCCGGCCCGGAAGTGAGAGGTGGAGTCAGTAAGGGCTCAGAAAACTCGCTTAGCCACTAATAACACAAGCGAGGAAAGCACGTCAGCAAAACGAAACCTCAGAAGAAAGACAAAGTTACTTAGCTGCTAACATCTGCAAAACGGTATCCCTTTTACTTTTCTGCCTGCCGCTAATGCACCAGCTATGCGAGCATGTCTGCAAAACGAATCCTCCTAGGAGACAGATGTCCAGAGTAGTCCCTTTAATTACCTGACATCTCTACATTTCAATTTTTTTTCTGATGATTTCAATAGTTTCTAGGACCCTAGGCTTTTTACAGCACAAGTTTACACAGCTAGTAAATATACTAATAATCTTATTTGTCATATACTAATTTTTCCAATTTTCCATGACATACTGAATGCAATTTCTTATCTAGAAAATAAAAATCTGTTTGGAGTACTGCATGTCAAAATTTCTTTCTGCTTTCCACTACTGGCTTTTTTTCCAGTTGTCTGTCTTCAGCCCACTATATTCTGCTGTGTTCTTGGTATATCTTTATTCATGGGTGTGTTCATGTGCAGCCTGTACTATTTAGTACCAGCTTAGGGGTTAATGGTTTGTGTCCTTTAATGCAAGTCTTTGGTTTATTTTTTTCTGAGTTCAAAAGGTGCATGAAGTTGTACATCTCGCTGTCATGGAGTAGTTTTCCTCATTCCAAGGAATTAGGTCAATTAGGTATGCACAATATGATTTAGAACTTTTCCCATTGAACAAAATTTTAAAGATTATAAATATTCATTTTTGTTTCTGCTACTGGTACTGACTATCAGAGGCTGATGTTGAGATATATTTAAATCATCCTTCTCTTTGTGTTTCTTTACCGTTCTCTCTCTCACTCAGTCATAATACTTACACACACACTCTTTGCATGTCATCACAGGATGGCTCCTTTACTTTTGACAGATTCTCTTTTCCATGGCCATGTGACTACACTAGAATTTTTATGCCGAAAGTATTCCATTAATTAATTTAATTATTCATTGACAATACAGAGTGGAAAAACCTGTTTACTTATACAGCGGGGTTCATACTTCGAAACTAATTCATTACAGGAGGCCGTCTGAACTCACTCAACATTAGAAATAATGGAAAGTTAATTAATCCTTCGCAGACACTAAACAATACCCATTTCGATAAACGTAAACAGAAAATACGCATAATTTAAGGTAAAAATAACACGATTAAATGCCCTAAAAAACAATAAATAAAATACGTAAATACTGTATAATAAACTGCGGTGGGTTGGCACCCTGCCCAGGATTGGTTCCCTGCCTTGTGCCCTGTGTTGGCTGGGATTGGCTCCAGCAGACCCCCGTGACCCTGTGTTCGGATTCAGCGGGTTGGAAACTGGATGGATGGATGTATAATAAAATGAAATATATTAGTTAATAAATAAATATTAATAAATATCTTAGTTCCGGCGCCGCCGAGAGTGGCAGCCTTTTCAGCAACTCCGTGTATGACTGTATGTGTATGTGTACTTTTCTACTTTTATTTTTCTATTTTTATTTATTGATCACTCCTATCACTTTATTTTATGTGGATTTGTTCCCTAGACACACTTACTTTTACAATTGTGAATTTCCCCTTGGGATTAATAAAGTATCTATCTATCTGTCTATCTACAGTGGTGTGAAAAACTATTTGCCCCCTTCCTGATTTCTTATTCTTTTGCATGTTTGTCACACAAAATGTTTCTGATCATCAAACACATTTAACCATTAGTCAAATATAACACAAGTAAACACAAAATGCAGTTTGTAAATGGTGGTTTTTATTATTTAGGGAGAAAAAAAAATCCAAACCTACATGGCCCTGTGTGAAAAAGTAATTGCCCCCTGAACCTAATAACTGGTTGGGCCACCCTTAGCAGCAATAACTGCAATCAAGCGTTTGCGATAACTTGCAATGAGTCTTTTACAGCGCTCTGGAGGAATTTTGGCCCACTCATCTTTGCAAAATTGTTGTAATTCAGCTTTATTTGAGGGTTTTCTAGCATGAACCGCCTTTTTAAGGTCATGCCATAGCATCTCAATTGGATTCAGGTCAGGACTTTGACTAGGCCACTCCAAAGTCTTCATTTTGTTTTTCTTCAGCCATTCAGAGGTGGATTTGCTGGTGTGTTTTGGGTCATTGTCCTGTTGCAGCACCCAAGATCGCTTCAGCTTGAGTTGACGAACAGATGGCCGGACATTCTCCTTCAGGATTTTTTGGTAGACAGTAGAATTCATGGTTCCATCTATCACAGCAAGCCTTCCAGGTCCTGAAGCAGCAAAACAACCCCAGACCATCACACTACCACCACCATATTTTACTGTTGGTATGATGTTCTTTTTCTGAAATGCTGTGTTCCTTTTATGCCAGATGTAACGGGACATTTGCCTTCCAAAAAGTTCAACTTTTGACTCATCAGTCCACAAGGTATTTTCCCAAAAGTCTTGGCAATCATTGAGATGTTTCTTAGCAAAATTGAGACGAGCCCTAATGTTCTTTTTGCTTAACAGTGGTTTGCGTCTTGGAAATCTGCCATGCAGGCCGTTTTTGCCCAGTCTCTTTCTTATGGTGGAGTCGTGAACACTGACCTTAATTGAGGCAAGTGAGGCCTGCAGTTCTTCAGCCGTTGTCCTGGGGTCTTTTGTGACCTCTCGGATGAGTCGTCTCTGCGCTCTTGGGGTAATTTTGGTCGGCCGGCCACTCCTGGGAAGGTTCACCACTGTTCCATGTTTTTGCCATTTGTGGATAATGGCTCTCACTGTGGTTCGCTGGAGTCTCAAAGCTTTAGAAATGGCTTTATAACCTTTACCAGACTGATAGATCTCAATTACTTCTGTTCTCATTTGTTCCTGAATTTCTTTGGATCTTGGCATGATGTCTAGCTTTTGAGGTGCTTTTGGTCTACTTCTCTGTGTCAGGCAGCTCCTATTTAAGTGATTTCTTGATTGAAACAGGTGTGGCAGTAATCAGGCCTGGGGGTGGCTACGGAAATTGAACTCTGGTGTGATACACCACAGTTAGGTTATTTTTTAACAAGGGGGCAATTACTTTTTCACACAGGGCCATGTAGGTTTGGATTTTTTTTCTCCCTAAATAATTAACACCACCATTTACAAACTGCATTTTGTGTTTACTTGTGTTATATTTGACTAATGGTTAAATGTGTTTGATGATCAGAAACATTTTGTGTGACAAACATGCAAAAGAATAAGAAATCAGGAAGGGGGCAAATAGTTTTTCACACCACTGTATATGGAGGCGTGCATAGACACAGCGGCTCAGTGCTCTTCATTTTTGCACTTATCTTGTTCTTTTGTCTATGTGCTGCTGTTCGTCTAACATACTGCTGGGCGAATAATGTCTGCAGCCGGCATGATCTGCTAAAAACGGGACTGTGCAGTGAGCGGAGTGTTACAGCTGAGTTTCTCTGCTGCCATGACATCCCAACGGACATAGCCAGACATCTATGGAAAGCCAAAATTATCATTCAGAGATATCTTTAAAACATTTAAAGACAGAGATTTAGGCGGTGCAAGGACATTAGACAGAAGCAGGGCTGTAGGACTGGCATGCTGACGAGGCTTTGTGAACTTTTTATCTGAACACACAATCTTTCATATGTTAATTTTTTTCTTTTATTCCTTTGACTATTGCTACCCAATTTTGACCTGAATTCTTTTTCTTGACAAGGAATAAATTTGACCCTGTGCTGGAACAAGGATGGATGGATGGATGGATGCTTTGTCAAGTCATAGTGTTCTAGGAAAATTTCCATGATCGAAGTAATGTTTATGTATACTAGGTGATAAACATCTCCAAGTTTGACTGTGGTGCATAAAAGGTACTATAACCATAAGAAGGTTTTAGTATGTTCATTTTAATCACAAAATACAAAGAGTGTTGTAATAATTGTGTTATCGTGTATGAAACATATATAGTAAAAAAGGTCTATTTTATCATTAGGCCTGTTTGCCCATATTGCATTTTGCCTGTTTTGAACTCTACATCATGCACTCCAAAAAGAAAAAGAAAAAGAAAAAAATCAAGACACAGTCAGTTTTGGCGTCCGTTTTGTAAGTTTAGATGTTTGTTGAAACACTTTACATTTACACCTTATGCAAACATCATATTGCTATCCATTTGCTCCAGATCAAGGTTATTATAGCTAATGAAAACTAAAATCAAAATTGAAGCTATTACTAAAAAACATTTTCATAAACTGAAATAAAATAATTAACAAAACCGAAATGAAAAACTAACCACAAGCTGCAAACCACTGGTAAACCTCAAGCATAGGAAGGACAGATTAGATTTTGCCAGAAAACATTATTTAGAGCCTGTCCAGTTCTGGAACAATTTTCTTTGGACAAAGGAACTGCAGTAATATCAATATATACCAGAATGGTGGAGAGTATGGAGAAGAGTAGAAACAGCTCATGGTCTGATGAATGCCACATTATTTGGGAAACATGGTGGAGGCAGTTTTATGGCATGATTATGCATAGCTTTGAATGGAAGTCAGTTACTGGTGTTTACTGATGATATGACTGCTGACAAAAGTTGCAGGATGAATTCTGAAGTGTGAATGCTTAGATTCGGTCAAATACTGCAAAACTGAAAGGATGACGCTTCACAGTACAGATGGACAATGAGCCAGAACATACTGTGAAAGCAAATTACGAGAGACGTTCAAAAAGTTTCCACACTTTTATATTTTCATTGGAAACGGTGAAGACAGGAGGAGTAGTAATTGGGCATTAAAAAGTTGGTATGACGCTGGGAAAATTGCATTACAAACAAAGGTGACTATGTAGAAAAGTGATGTAATTTGTTTTTAAAACTCTTAATAAATAGAATTAAAAAAAAGTGCAGAAGCTTTGTGAACGTCCCTCATAAGTACTTTTCAAAGCAAAGAAATGAAATATTCTTCAATGGCCAATTCAATTAACTGACCTCAACTCAATTGGGCATGCATTTCACTTGCTGAAGACAAAGCTGATTTTAGACAGTCCAACGAACAAGCACCAACTAAAGACAGCTGCAGTAAAGGTCTATAAAAGCATCATTAGGGTGGAAACCTAGCACTTGGACAAAGCCATGGGTTTCAGACTTCAGGCAGTCATTGACTGTAAAGGATTTTCAATGAAATACTGAAAATTATCATTATATTTATAATTGTTATTTAGTATAAATACTTTTGAGACCTTGAAAATAGGAGGACCATGTATAAAAATGTCTGTCTTTTCTAAACAGCTCATACTATATTTTTCTTAAACCCTTTGAATTAAAGCTGAGCGTCTATATTTCAGTTACATCTTGATTGCTTTGTTTCAAATCCATTGTGTGGTGTACTGAGCCAAAATTATGAAAATTGTTTCACTGTCCTAATACTTAAGGACCTGACTGTATGTCATGTAAGCAGGGATCAGTCCAACCAGATCTAAGGGCTTGTGGTGTAGAGGTTTCCACAGCTCAAGTCAACAGGGCCACTTTTTAAATAATCGCCGCACTCGCGGCTTAGAGAGGGGCCGTGGTAGTTTGGCTGGAGTGGTTCCCGGGTGAATCCATGTTGCGGGCAGTCCTCACTTAAGTGCACAGGTGAGGAGTTTGTCCGTATCTGTAATTGGTGTCGGGAGCTGCTAATTGCCACACATGATCCACGTCCCTGTAATAAATAATAGAAGCGTGAGGCAGCTGGGGAGAAAAAAGAAAAAAAGAATGGGAAGTTAATGGGGAAGAAGGAAGCAGGACGGAGAAAGCTGGTGACAGAGAGAAAGCGAGCGATTGTGCTGATTGCAGGCAGCTGGGAGAGGCAAGCCCGGGTGGGGTGTTTGGCCGGCACCCGAGGGCCGACGGTAGTGGTCGCTCCTGCTGAGTGCTTGTTTGGAGCAGGAGTGACCAGGAGAAGGTTGGCTCGCTGCAGCGAAGGCAGCGGGAGTCGGGGACTTGGGAAGTGGAAGCCCCAGTGTGAGCGTCCTGGTCGCTGGGGAGCCCAAGTCTCGGTCTGGGTGAGCAGAACTGGAGCCAGGGGTCGGAAAGGCCACCAGACCAGTGCAGTTAAGAAGGTCAGCTGCATGTAGGGTGACTGCCCTGGTGCATGGCCTTGATGGGAGAAGCAGGGGAGTCACCAGTAGAAAGAAGGCACTGGGCTTTGTTTTTAAAAGACTGCTTCCAGCCATTGTTTTAACCTCTTGTTTTTAAAGGATTTTTTCTAGTGTGTTTTTGACCTACACAATTCACTGGTTTTTATGGATTACAGTATTTATTTATTAACTTTGATGCACTGCACTTTAATTTGGACACTTTGTTTTTGGTTTTGACTGTTTTAATAAAAGCACTTTGCACTTTTTGCACCATCCCCTTGTTTCATTGTTGTATCTCACTGTTCAGCTCATCTGTGACATTACTGACGTTGTCGGGTTCAGAGCTCCCAGAAGCAAGATGGGAACATGGAGCGGAACCTGCATCGTCACAGGGCTCTAGTCCAGAAGGAGTCTCAACAGGAGGCTGAACGTATACAAAATGAAGCCCTCTAACATTTCTTCTAAATTCTTGTAGCATTATTACACTGCTTTAAATCAAAAGTATATAAAATGGGAAAATCTAAAAAAATAAGTATTCAGATAGGTAATAATTGCAAGGTAAGTGCATGCTGAATCAAACATATCTCAATTAACATTTATTATGAGTATCAGTGGCTAAACATTAGTCTTCATCCTAGGTTTATATGTACAGTATGTCATATTATTATTGTTCATCCATCTGTTCATTTTGTGGATCTTTTTTATCTTGTGGCATGGCGAGAACCAACAGATACACAGATACTACATTAAGTTGGTGACTGAAAGGGTTATGAAAATTAGTGCACCATATCACCTAATATATTTACAAGAGAATAAATTCATATTTAAATTGTATCACACAAACCTTTCCCACAAAAAAAAAAGTCTTTAAAAAGTTGAAAGATTGCCTGCAGGCTTAACAGCACTTACAGAATTTCAAAAGATCTCTGGTCTCAGAATTAATCTGAATAAAAGTATACTCTTTCCAGTGAATTCTCAAGCATATAATATTAGATTAGACACCCTACCTTTTATCATTGCAGATCAGTTTAAATACCTAGGGGTAAACAACACAAGTAATCACAGAGCTCTTTATCAACAAAATTTGGCTGTCTGTATGGAAAAAATTAAGCAAGACTTGCATAGATGGTCAGCCCTTCATCTCACTCTAGCTGGAAGAATTAACGTTGTTAAGATGAATATTCTTCCTAAGCTTCTCTTTTATTTCAAAACATTCCAATATACATCAATAAATAATTTCTAAGCAATTAGACTCAACAATAACTTCATTTATTTGGAACTCAAAACATCTACATATCAAAAGAGCGACCCTACAAAGACCTAAGGCAGAAGGTGGCATGGCTCTAGCTAACTTTCAGTTTTATTATTGGGCAACAAACATACAAGCTATAAAAACCTGGACACAAATAGATGAACATACACAGGCCTGGTCCGCAATAGAAGTAAAATCCTGCAGTATTTCTTTATATTCCCTGCTTTGTGCCCCAATAAATGCAAGGTATCGGCAATATACTAATAACCCAATTGTGCTTCACTCACTCAGAATATGGAACCAATGTAGAAAACATTTTAAGATGGACAAGCTTTTATCTGTGGCACCTCTGCAAGAGAACCACCTCTTTCAACCCTCGCAAACATATGCAGTTTTTATTATCTGGAAAAGATTTGGGATTAAATTGCTCAGAGATCTTTATATAGACAACATCTTTGCATCCTACGAACAATTACATTCCAAATTTAACTTTCCAGCTACACATTTCTTTCACTATCTTCAAATTAGGAACTTTGTTAAACAGAACCTGCCCAATTCTCCTCATCTTGCACTCTCGTCCATGCTGGAAAAAATATTGCTCAATTTCAAGGTCTTAGACACCATCTCTGCAATATATAAAATTATTTTACTGTCCCTCCCTTTCAAAGATCCAAGAAGACAATGGGAAAAAGATCTCTTAATCAATATATCAGAAAGCGAGTGGAAAGTAGCAATGCAGAGACTTCACTCAAGCTCCATATGCGCAAAGCATACAATTATTCAACTCAAAATTATATATCGAGCACATCTGTCTCGCCTAAAACTGTCCAAAATGTTTCCAGGGCAAGATCCAACCTGCGAACGCTGCAATCAAGTCCCAGCCTCACTGGGTTACATGTTTAGGGCCTGCGCCAAATTAACATCATTTAGGACCAAAATGTTTAAGTGCCTTTCAGTCAGCCTTGGTGTCACAATCCCTCCTAACCCATTAACAGCTGTGTTTGGTGTTCTTCCAGATGAGTTTAAAGTGGAGAAGGACAAACAAACTGTGATTGCATTCACTACACTTTTGGCACGCAGACTTATTTTGCTAAACTGGAAGAATCCTGACTCTCCTCTTTTAAGTCAGTGGGAAACTGATGTTTTATACTATTTGAAATTGGAAAAAATCAAATATTCAGTTAGAGGATCTGTACAGAAGTTTTTTAAAACCTGGCAGGATATAATCAATAAAATCTTAGAATAAGCTCTTAAAGCACCGAGGAAGCAATTATCTCCACATTTCTTTTTCCTCTCCATTCATCTCTACTGGCCTATTAAACTCATCAATTTAGGTTTAGCTTTAAGTTTTAGCCCGTTGGCCATGCTCTCTCTCTCTCAGGAGTGGGGGTTGACTTGTTTTTCAATCCTATTTTTTGTAAAAATTGATTGATTTTTATGAATGATTACAAGAAAATCAATTAAAAAATAGTTGAAAGATTAACCTGTTGTACTGGTTATCTGACTTTTTTATTGCTCATGTTCTAATAAATGTTACATTTGTAGTTACCAAGCACTGTCCTTGCCAGATGGACTTTATTAGTTTCACTAGGTCATATCAGCTAGTCAGCTAAGCTTTTCTTTGATAAATCCTTGCCATCCTGCAATGGAATAATTAGATAGTGAACTTTCATTGAAAGTGATTCTTTCATTGCCATCCTGTACTATACAACCTAAAGCTTCACATAACGTGATCTTGCTTTTTCTTTTAACACACACCTGTCTCAGAGTATAATAACCCATTAGATTAACCTATAGTTTTAAAATTGTACAAAGTCACCAACATTCTTTTCCTTATCTCTTTATCTTGTTCAACAGTATGGTCAAGGCAAGTTTTTGAAAGGTTGAGCATGTATACGATTGTGGAAGATCCTGACAAATGACAGGTCAAAGGGAGGTCTATGAGGGTCAGTATGGCAATGGTGCTGTGAGGGTCATGACCATAAATTTTCCTCACTGCTTTTAACAGTTTTTAGCATTTACAATAGAATACAATTTATTTTTGTATAGCCCAAAATCACACAAGAAGTGCCGCAATGGGCTTTAACAGGCCCTGTCTCTTGACAGCCCCCCAGCCTTGATTCTCTAAGAAGACAAGGAAAAACTCCCAAAAAAACCCTTGTAGGGGGAAAAATGGAAGAAACCTTGGAAAAGGCAGTTCAAAAAGAGACCCCTTTCCAGTAGGTTGGGCGTGCAGTGGGTGTCAAAAAGAAGGGGGTCAATACAATACAATACACAGTATAGAAAAAATCCTCAATACAGTATAAAAATAAAAATTTTACAAGTACGGAGCAGAATTTAACAGTAGATGATATCACATAATAAGATTTGGATTTGTTTAGAGTACTGGAGACCTCAGCCATCAAGCTGCCTCCCATTTGTCCATTCCACAGCTGAAACAGCGCTGGGCCAGCCAATCCGTTGAAAGGACCCCTCTACCTCACAATTCCTCCATCAGGGATGACTTTTCTTTAGGCAGGCAAAACAACTTGGTAGGTGGGCCGTGGCACCAAGTGCCACATTTGAGTACCGAGAAGAGAAACAGAATAGGTGAGGGTTAGTAACAAATTATAACGATCATGTTACTTATGTTTTAGTGCTAATGACTAACAACAGAGATACAGTCTGTAAAGTTAATCAGCAGCTCTAGTCAGGATATGTTAAACTGAAGTAGTGAGTCTTCAGCTGAGATTTAAAAACTGAGACCGAAGGGGCATCTCTTTTTAGTAGCAGGCAGACCATTCCACAGTTTAGGGGCCCTGTAACTAAAAGCTTGACCTCCCACTGTTATTTTATTAATTCTTTGAATCATAAGCAGACCGGCATCTTGAGATCTTAATGTGCGCTCTGGTTTGTAAGTCATGATAAGCTCAGACAAGTAAACCAGGCCTTGGCCATTTAATGCTTTATATGTTAAAAGGAGGATTTTGAAATATGCCCTAAACTTAACCGGGAGCCAGTGTAAGGATTTAAGAACTGGAGTTATGTGTTCATATTTTCTTGTTCTTGTAATAATTCTTGCAGCAGCATTTTGCATTAACTGGAGGCTGTATAAAGAACAGTTTGAACATTCGGTGAACACCGCATTGCAGTAGTCAATCCTACTAGAAATAAATGCATGAATTAATTTCTCAGAATCTTGTTTATTTAGAAAGCGCCATAATTTCCCAACATTTTTAAGATGGAAGAAACATGATTTGGACAACTTTGTAATACGCGCTTTAAATGATATGCTAGAGTCAAAGATAACTCCTAGATTGTGGGCTGATTCAGTAAAATTAATGGTGATTCCAACTGATTTAAATGATGACAAAATATTGTTGTGATCAGCGTCATTCCCTCCAACAATTAACATCTCTGTTTTATCTGTGCTTAAAGACAAGTAGTCCAGCCACTCCTTTAATTCACTAACACAACTAATTAAAGACAACATTGGAGAAACTTCATTTGATCTAAAGGAAATGTATAACTGGGTGTTATCTGCATACGAGTGAAAATTAACATTATGTTTCCTAATGATAGATCCCAATGAAAGCATGTAAAGTGAAAACAGTAAAGGTCCCAGTACTGAGCCCTGTGGGACACCATATCTCACTTCTGTGTATAATGATGGAGTACTGTCCAGTATGCACATTTCTGTACATATTGGAATCAATTTGATAAATAAGAACTAAACCAAGTGAACACAGTGCTTGTAAGCCCAGTATCATTTTCTAGCCTGTGCAGTAAAATAGAATGGTCAATGGTGTCAAATGCTGAAGTTAAGTCTAACAACATAATTACAGTGGAGTTTCCTTCATCAGAGGATATCAGAATGTTGTTTACAACCCATGTTGGTGATGTTTCTGTACTTTGACCAGTGTGGAAACCAGACTGGAATTTCTCAAATAAATTGTAATGCATAAGGTGTGACTGAAGCTGATTGGCGACTACTTTTTCTAGTATTTTAGAGAGAAAGGGAAAATTTGAAATAGGCCTATAATTATTTAGTATGTGTGGGTCTAGGTCTGACTTTTTAAGTAATGGTTTAATGACTGACACTTTTAGTGCATCAAGTACTATGCCATACAATAATGAACCATTGATAATGTTTAGAATAGGTGCTGCAAGAACACCCATTGCACTTTTTAGTAGTTTTGTTGGCACTGGATCTAGGGAACAAGTAGTGGGTTTCATTTTAAGACTGCAGTTACAGGATTAAAATTACTAAAGTGCTGAATGCAATGTGAGGCAGGGTCTGCTAAACTAGTATGTGATTTGTACTGTGATGCTGAGATTAGGGATGTTATATTTTTAATTTTCTCATTGAAGAAGTTCATAAAGTCTGTACTGCTAATATCTCTTGGTATTTTGCACTGTAGATCTGAATTCCCATTTGTTAATTTAGAAACTGTTCTAAACAGTACCTGAGGATTTTTATTATTGCATCTATTATTGTAGAATAGTATTCTGAGTGAGCTTTAAAGAGAGCTTTTTTATATTTTTTAACACTCTCAGTCCATGCAATTTGAAAGACATGTAGCTTTGTTGTTCTCCATCTGCGCTCCAGTTTTCGACACTCTAATTTTAGAGCTTGTGTGTTTTCATTAAATCAGGGAGAGTTTCTATGTGCTTTGATCACTTTTGTTTTAAGGGGAGCCACTGCGTCCAGAGCATCTCTCAAGGTCACATTATAATGTGATGTTAGCTGATCTAAATTGTTTTCCACGTTTACATTTGATGTTAACTGATCTAAATGGTTTTCCACAATTACACTCAACTTACTCAAAGTATTGAGAAAGCAGAAAAAACATTATTAACTGTAATGATTATAAGTATCCATCCATTCATTCATTATACAACCTGCTGTGTCCTAACTACAGGGTTACGGGGTTCTGCTGGAGCCAATCCCAGCCAACACAGGGCGCAAGGCAGGAAGCAGACCTCAGGCAGGGGCTAGCCCACCGTAGATGATTATAAGTATTTAACTTACAAAATACCAATGACTGTATTTTGTATTAATCATGCTGCAGAGAGCTATATGATATTTACTTCTATATGATTTGATCTTCATTTAGGTAGGAAAGGAATTAAGTTTATGCACAGAATAGTGGTGGCTCTGAGGCTAAGGATCTGCGCTGGTATCCCAAAGGTTGCCAGTTCGAATCCCCATCACTGCCAAAAGAGATCCTACTCTACTGGGCCCTTGAGCAAGGCCCTTAACCTTCAATTGCTCCAGGGGTGCTGTACAATGGCTGACCCCAAGGGGTATGCGAAAACTAACAAATTCCTAAAACAAGAAATTGTATAATGTGAAATAAAGAACAAAAAAGAAATATGAGACTGGCTTACATTCTTTTATGTGAAAATGCTGACCTCTTGATACTAACAGAACACCCTGTGATATTATAAATCAATGTGATCATTTTCTTCACTCTTGCTTAAAAATATAAGACAAAAATGTCATTTATGAATTAATAAATAAGGATTATTAATCTAATCAAACAAATATAATCTAATGAAGATATTAAAGTTATAAGAATGTAATCTCTTTATAACTAATGAAATGGGGAATAAGAAAACTGCTTAAATTGGGTTTGTGTTTGTTTATACTGAGAAGGGCACATTCCTTAGAAATGTGAGTGCCTGGCATTTTTTGTTTTTGCTCTACACCTGTATGTCATAAATTAAGATATCACCCGTAATCTATGTATGACCTCAAAATGAACTATTACTGTATGTTTTTTTCTGTTCTCTCTTTGGCTAATGAATAAGCTAGGTAATATAAAGAGGATTTTTTTTCTTTTAAGTAAGACTGTCTTTTCTGAGCAGCCAGTGGCACTGAGCTCATGGGGGCTGGGGTGTGTGTGTGTGTGTGCTGTAGTCTCTCTAACTCACCAAGAATAAAGAAATTGCTTTATATTTTTGTGACAGTTTTAAGGGTCCCCGTGACCCCTTGAACCCTCAGACCACCCATCAAACACCAGGTAAAAGTCCAATAATTAAATTTATTATAATAATAATGTGCACAAAGCACCCTCTTCTCCACAATACTCAATAAATCAATTATCAAATAATCAATAATCACAATCCTCCATTCCCAGACACGTTGCCACCCTTCCACCCAGCTCAGCTCATCTTCTGGGATTTCCCATATTCCTTTTATATTCCCTGACCCGGAAGTGTTTACAATCTAGATGTCGCACTGTCTTTGTTTTAATCTGGCAAGGGCAGGACTAAATCAAATATAATTTAAATATATTTAAATTTTGAATTTCAACTTTGTAAGTTATGATTAAATCTAATGTGTTGTTATGATTATGAGTTGGACCTTTGACAATCTGACAAAATCCTATTGAATTTAACAAATAAGTAAAACATTTGCTAAAAGTGTCAGTTTCCACATGAATGTGTACATTAAAATCCCCCTTCAATACTACGTGAGCATAATTTATAGCCAAATCTGATAAAAGGTTGCTAAATTCAGTCATGAACAATGAATATGGCATAAGCGGTCTGTTGACTAGCACTATAATTCTGTTGGAATCTGTTTTAATCTGTGGTGCTCTGGCATGAAAATTCTGGTGGTGTCTCCTGGTCATGAGAGAGAGCGAGACAGAGAGAGAGAGAGAGAGAGAGAGAGAGAGAGAGAGAGAGAGAGAGGGTGTCAGAAGGGAAGCAGACATCCTTAGAAACTGTGTAGATGGTGTGAGTGTATGCGCATGAGAGTGACTGAGTGATATGATGAAGCACTTAGAGAACAACACTTGCTTTTGATCTCAGGAAGAAGGCTGGTCTTGATCCACTGAATGGAGTTGGAGAAAGTGAGAGCAAGTGGTGTTGGGTCTGATGTAGCGATGGAAAAATGAAGCCTCATGAAGCTTTGAGGCTTTCTTTCTATTTGTGCCGAAAAAGATTCAAAGCTTTGACGCCTCAGCCTCAGTATGAACAGTGACATCTGGTGGTTAAGTGAAACAGCACTCACTGTTTCAGTCTCATGTCACCAGTAAAAGGTCAGAAAAGTCTGTGTTTATTTTTATTCTGCTAAGGTCCTTGTCCATTAATACTATTTAATGAATACACAATCATTAGACTTTAAAGTATGAATCCAAAACACTGGACTAAAGACATACCAGAGATATTTCCTGCTGCAGCTTTACAAGTGGTGACGCAGGTGTCTCAACATGGATGACGTGTTGTTGTAAGACAACTCTTGCGTGCACAGCAAACACTGCACCTACACAGTATTGAATAATTGAGACGTAATAATTTTATAATTTAACAGTGTAAGAATAAGATTCTTATCAGAACATAAAATGTAGACTATAAGGAGGCAACATATTCTGTGTTATTCGGTGGTATGAGTGCTCCCAACTTTTGAACGCCGTTGTCCCCTATTAGTCTTCATCTGTCACCAAAGCTCTCCAGATCTCTCTCTTTTCACAATCGAACATTGTTGAATGAGAATGATGCCTTTTATATTGTAACGGCCGACCCCTTTTACCCAGCCGGCAGCTACACCTCCAAGACCAGTGGCCTGGATAATTAACTGAGAAAGAATCTACTATCAAGCCGTACTTCTTACCATTTGAACTTTTCCCCACAATCGACGGTGAAAAATATAAGCACATAAACAGGATGTAAAATTAAACAGATTATATGTATTAAGTAAAACAAGACGACATGCAAAAAATAGAAACATATATAAATACAAATATCCCTCCACCCCAGCAATAACAAAACACCACCAAATATATATAAATATATACAACAAAAATCCTCCCTTGTCCCTGTAACAAATAAACACACAACACGAAAACAAAAATGAATGATAAACTGAAAATGAATGAGAATGTGAGTCCGGCAATAATGAAACTGTCCTGAAAGCGGATGACTGAATTAGTGATATTGAGTGGTTTGAATCTCCCCGGAAAAAATGGAACAGCCTCACCGTGAATCCTCGTGTGAATGGTGGATGATTAAGTCCTACCCCGGGGTCTTTCGTGGTGAGGTCCGTGAAATAAATCCGGCAGATGGAAAAACAAACTGGATTGGCAAGCGCGATGTGGACAATAACTGGTACCGTTGGTTCGTGGCCGTGAATGAAAAATCTCCTTCTCTCCTCTCTCCTTTTCCTTCTCCTCCTGATGGCTTATATAGTCCTGTGACGGCTGTGATTGAATGATTGTAAACAGGCGTTTTCCAGGTTGGCGGCTGTGGTCTCCTTCCATCATCCGTCCCCCTTTTTTCGGGGACGGCATTAACTGATGCACATAAACAGTAAACGGGACAATGAAACGAGACGCACACAGAACTGACATTTAAACACTATGTGGCCCCGCTACAATATAATTTAGCGACAAAGCTGTCAAACCGACGAAATGCTGCCAAACCAGTGCAGCGCACTGTGAAGCACTGATAACGTTCAAAGCTTCAAATGTCATGGGTCACATGACACTGGTGTTTTGACACAAGCTCCAACACTGTGAATCGACTCACAGTGCTTCAGATTGACTGACACAAGCTTCAACGCTTCTGTATCATTTTCCCATCTCTAGCCTGATGATAAGTGAGTGGTATGAGGCTGGACTTGCAACATCAATAGTTAAGCAGTTGGACATGGCAAAGAAAAGATCATTGGATCTGCAAGATCGAGAAGATACCAGCCTTGTTTAGGGGTAGCTGAGGAGGGATGTAGCTTCCAGTAAACTTCATGTGAGGGACTAAGGGAGAGATGTTGCATTACACAATGTATTAGGCCACCAGCACCAGTGGTGATAAAATGTCAGCTGAGTAATGTCATAACAAGTTCTATAATCTAAAGATCTGTCAACGTATTATTTTGCCACTTTGATCAACCACCAAATGATTGTATTAAAATATATCTCAATGTGAAATACTGAACATTGACCTATGAATGCAAATGAGTATTCACAAATTTTAATTTTTCTTCAGTGGGCCAACTGCTAAACTGTATTTTACATAAGTAATCAACAAGATTCTTGATAATGGTCTTGACTATTCCATAATAGTGACATGTATAACTTCATGCACCCTTTAAACTGTAACACAAAAAATCCTTTAGTGAATTGCTTTAAATGGCTGTAAATTTCAACCCCAAAGCAAAACCGAAAAGTTGAGGCTACAATTATGCACACACAGAAAATGTATGAAAATAATTCTGCAAGATCCAAAGATGACAGGTACAAAGAGAATTTTAAATACTGCAAAAAATGTTTATTGTAAAAAAGAAATTGCATGTCATAAAAAATGAAAAAATCTGACTGACATCTAAAATTAATTTGCTATTGACATTTTAACAATATGAAGTGGCATGGTGGCGCAATATGGAGGCACTTCTGCCTTGCAGTAGGGAAGCCAGGTTTGACATTTCATGTGCTGCCTTTGTGGATTTTGCATGTTCTCTTTGTGTCCACATGGGTTTCCTCTCACAGTCTAAAGATGTGCCAGATATTTAAATTGGTGATGCTATATTGGCCCAAATATGTGAGTGTAGTTGTGCTCTGATGGCTGGGACCCTGTTTAGGGATTGTTCATGACTTTCACCCATTGCTTACTTGGATTGGCTTCAACTACCCTGCAACCCTGGTCTGGATAAGCAGGTTTGGAAAATTTATGGAGGGATTTTAACAATACTTTAATGATACAGTGAGTTTACCACGTATTTAATTTCTGCCGAGCAGCAGCATCTGCAGGAAGATGGGGTGAAGTATTTTATTTTCAAATTTCTCTGTGAGGATTTGCCTTGCATCAAAATAGGTGAATGCATGCACATGTGCACTTCACACAGACTTGGACTTTTGAATTACTTTAAATTTAAATAACACAAATAAATATCTTAAAGTGAATATTTTAATGTAAATAAAGTTACTTCAAATATTCGCTCTCCATCTGTGACGGTGAAAATTATGGTTGCTTACAGTGAAAACAACTGAAATAGGCAAGAACACACAAACCAAAGCAATTTGTATTTCTTTTTCCATAGTAGTAATGCAAATCAAAATTAAAAATAAATGTTCCCATTTATCATTTAAGCTAACCTGTAGAACCATGTCAGGGTGGAGTTGTGGCTCTGAGGATAGGGAGCTGCACTGGCAATCGGAAGTGCCGGTTCAAATCCTGTAAATGCCAATAGGGACTCTGCTCTGTTGGGCTTTTGAGCAAGGCCCTTAACCTGCAATTGCTGAGAGCTTTGAGTAGTGAGAAAAGCGCTATATAAATGCAAAGAATTATTATTGTTATGTCAAGTACTTTTTTCATTCAAAAAGTAAAAATTTGTGTTAATAAATTGATTTAGCATAGCAAGACCAAGACTAACACTTTAGCTTAGGCACTGCAAAAATGCATTTATTACTCATTTTCTTTTATGTAACAAGACCATAACATTCACTTCTTTGGGTCTTTATAAAACTTACAAAGCATCAGCAAAGTGTTTATTGATCTCTGCAATGTGACCAACCGTAGCAACAAAAGTTCACTTTCAGTGGTCTAAGGTGGCTTAACTGAGACATGTTTCTCTTGATATTACATATTTTGTACAAGCTCTTCTTATTAACAAATAATTTTATCATCAAGTCAATATGCCACAATGCACAGAGATGAATAATCATCTGGTGATGTTTTAAAAATGTTGTGACTACCAAAAAACACCTTTGTTAAGGTCTTGTTACATAATAGTTAATGAGTAATAGATACATTTTTGCAGCATCTAAACTGAAGTTACCAGGGAAAGAACAAAGACCTATACTTAGGGACATTATTTTCTGTGATGTGTTGCAATAGCCAGTTCTTTAGAAGTGTACTTTTCATCATTTTGTTTTTCTTTTTCAAGTATTTGTGCTAGTACTGTTATTTGTTCTTGTCATCGTTCAGGTTGTGCATGGTGTTGCAACAGGACTTTATTTTATTTGCTCATACAAACACTATATAAAAGTATAATAAATACAAATAGATATTTATACAATAAAAAGTGGCATGAATTACTTGTGTTTTCAAAAACTTGCAGATATCTTGTAAAATAGTTAGAATAACACAGGTCTCCTTACAGCACCCCTGCCATTCCTGCATTTGCTAAATTTCCCCAACAGCATACCTGATTGAAATTAATGAGTTCTTGATAAACTGAAGCCAGTATGCTATTGACGCAATGTAACAAATACAGTAAATGGATGCACTGGATGGTCATCAAAAATACTGGGGTGTCTCAGGAAAATTTCTGGAAATTGCTACGCTGACACCCTGGCAGTGACAATCAGAATGTCATAGTTTTGTATCAATAAGACAAGCAGTTAACATGCCAAACATGAATTTCAAGGTGTGGTTTTCAAGCTGTTAGAAAGGAATTTGATGAAATTGGGCAAGCTGAAGACAGAAAACGCAGTAGAAGACCAAAAAATGCTGCAGAATAATATCTAAAACTCACCCTCTTTAAGGGAGAGAAGGATATTCAGTGATGTGCTTGATCACTTATTGCCCATAAAGTACACATTTCAAACATGCAAAGAACTTTTAAGAGAAACCGTATTGTAGGGCATATTGCAACTATGTAATTTTCCTTGTAGAAAGACAAAAGAGATTGTAGTATGTTGTAAAAGATTAAGGTCTCCGTGACCCCTTGAACCCTCTGAGCAGACGTCAGACACCATATAAAAGTCCAAATAATCCTTTTATTTAGACAAATATGTGCACCAAGCACCCTATACTCTATAACACTCATATACAACTAATCAATAATCAATACAATAACCACCACTCCCAGACACGTCGCCACCCTTCCTCCCAGCTCAGCTTGGCGTACTGGGCTTTCCCGTAGTCCTTTATACTCCCTGACCCAGAAAGGGTTCCTGGCACAACCCACAAGTCCGTATTCCTTCCGGGTCAGGGTAAACAGTCCTTTTCTTTAACCCGGAAGTACACCGTTTCCTCCTGTCCTGGGATTATGACGTACTTCCGGATCATAGGGCATATAGGAGTCTCCGGGTTTCCCTACAGCGACTCCTGGTGGTCCCCAAGGCATCCAGCAGGGCTGCGCATAAAAACTACATAGTCCATGAGTCCCTGCTGGAACTCGGGGCATGTCCATGCTGCAGGGAAAGCTCCACCTGGCGGCCTGGGGGTATTGGCCGGAATGCCAAGCCGGCCACATATCACAGTACCCTTCCCCCAGCGAAAAACCACGATTTTGAGCGGCCAGCCCCGCGAGGGACGTTTTCCTCCAAGAGGATCCGTATGCCGGTCCATGGCATGGTTGTCTAGCCTCCCCGGAGAACCTTGGGGGAACATCATAACGAGAATCCCTCTGATCCCCTGTCCTCCGAGGACAACATCGCCATAGGTGTCCCGGCCGACAACAGTTATAGCACACCCGCCGTCCTCCTGGTCGCCTTCCTCTGTGAGACTGGAACCGCCATGGAACGTCCAGCTCCTTATCCGCCCTTTTCTCCGCCAAGGAGGGTGTTATGGCCACCTCGTTGCTCTCTGCCCTTTTCTCTATCTTGTCAGGAGACCCGTGTACCAGCTTGTGGATCTCCTGCTTATTCTGGGGCTTGTGCACAGCGTGAGGCTCTCTATGGAGAAGAGGGAGCCTCTTTGCTGTTTGCACGCCCGTTGTCCTATACAAAGTAGGAGGTGGCGTCATTGGTAACCCCTCGCCCCGGGTAACAGCACTTTTCAGCTGCCCCGGTTTGATTGGCACCTCCTCCGCCCCTCCATTAACTAGCGATAACTCCCGCTTCACGCGGGATGGGGTCTCGAGGACCGTATCGCTCCGGTAAGCCATCTCATACCGCTGTCCTGGTTTGATCAGACCTTCACCCGTCCACTCAGTCACCATGCCATTCTCCACTGTCAGGCAAACAGCGCTTTGGCAACCGCTACTTATTAGCCGCGGTGCCGGATCGCACTGTGTCCCTTTATTATATACAGTACGGCTCGGGCTTACCTGTACCGCTGCATCACGTGAGAACAGGGCTTCTCGGCCTAATCGTCGCAGGTATTCCAGCAGTCCTTTTAGCAGCGCCTCGGCTGTAGCTCCCAGCTCTTCCACGCGTTCTTTTAATTCTTTTAAGTCCTGTAAAAACAGACTCACGGATCCGAGCAACTTCTCGAGATCCCGTATGTCCAAAACATTATTTATTTCGACCGGAGGTAAGTTCGGTTCCGTATTTGACTCACCTGCTGACCGGGAGCCAATGAGCACGTCCATTCCAATCATGTGCTATGCTGGGCTTCGCGGAGGCTTCTGGTCATTAGAGTCTTGCAGTTTAGATGGCCTGGGCGCTGCAACCGGCCGAGAGCCAATGGGCACGTCCGTTGACGGCACGTGCTCAGAGTTCCGCAAAGACTCTTGGGAGTTGGAGTGAAAAGAGGATCGGGTAGCCTCCAGCGGCCGACTGCGGTCTGCTTTTTCAAAGTTATCTGCAGCCCGTTCAGTCACGTCCCTCTCCTCCTTTCCATTTTTTAATTTTGGCGCTGCTTCGCTCGCCACCCCCTTCCCTTTCAGGGAGCTTTGATCCATTGGGGAAACGACGACCTCACCTATGGACTGGAGTTGACCTTCTCCTTCCCACAATCCATCACGCGAGATCACGTGGTCAGGATCCGCGAATGGGATTGTGAAGTGACTACTCCCAGCCTGGCCTGCCTTCCGAGTATCGCGGCCATCTTGCCAAGGTACGACACAGGTATCCAATGCACCGTCTGCTTTCTGGAAGCATGTCTCTGTAAAATAAGAAAAAACATCCCCGAAACTTCAGGCGTTTTCCCTGCACATACCTCCACACTTGGCAGCTGGGTTCCTAACCCTTTTTGGGATTCTGACACGACCGATGGCTGATAGTGTTCTTGCTGCTGGGCCACTCGAGCTTTCTCCGCTTTTATTATTGCTCGATCCTCTTCACTCCCAGTTAGGTAAGTCCAGGTCATTTCGGCTTCCGTCATGTTTTCCACCCAGTTGGGATTGCCCTTCTTCTTTCCCGATTTTTTCCCCATCATGGTCTGGATAAGGCTTACTATTGCAGCGCTTTTAAATTCGAGTGTTTCTTCTACCTTCGGGTGCTCTGACGTTATCTGCTTAGGGTTCTTTCCCCACAGAAATTTATTTGAATTCAGGTCCTCTGCCAAAACCGGACGGCCAGAGAATCCTGCCGACTACGCCACTGTAAAAGATTAAGGTCTCCGTGACTCCTTGAACCCTCTGAGCAGACGTCAGACACCATATAAAAGTTCAAATAATCCTTTTATTTAGACAAATATGTGCACCAAGCACCCTATACTCTATAACACTCATATACAACTAATCAATAATCAATACAATAACCACCACTCCCAGACACGTCACCACCCTTCCTCTCAGCTCAGCTCAGCGTACTGGGCTTTCCCATAGTCCTTTATACTCCCTGACCCGGAAGGGGTTCCTGGCACAACCCACAAGTCCGTATTCCTTCCGGGTCAGGGTAAACAGTCCTTTTCTTTAACCCGGAAGTACACCGTTTCCTCCTGTCCTGGGATTATGACGTACTTCCGGATCATAGGGCATATAGGAGTCCCCGGGTTTCCCTACAGCGACTCCTGGTGGTCCCCAAGGCATCCAGCAGGGCTGCGCATAAAAACTACATAGTCCATGAGTCCCTGCTGGAACTCGGGGCATGTCCATGCTGCAGGGAAAGCTCCACCTGGCGGCCTGGGGGTATTGGCCGGAATGCCAAGCCGGCCACATATCACAATGTGAACAATCAGAAAACATGGAGTGACAACTAATAGCAGAAAGTCTCATGGAGTGATGCATTTTGGTTCTCAAAGATCTCAGTATGTCAGTAGGTGAAAAGTACACAGATGCCTTTCTGCCATCTTATGTGCAGCAAGGTGGCAACTATATAATTTCTTGGAGGTTCATTTCAGTTAAGTGTATAGAGGATTTGGTCAAATTAGTGGAATAATGACTTCTGAGATATTGACATCTCATGCTGTATTTTCTGGAAAACAACCTATTAACATAAATGTCACATTTCAGCACAATAACTCCAAACACATTACAAACACAATTAAGCCCAGCTTGAGGTAGACACCTGCGAGTGCAATCCCGGCTGTATTAGACTGTCAGCCTCAGAGCCTCAACCTCACTATCTCCGAAACTGTTTGGAATCATTTGAATGGCAAAAGGAACAGAAAACAGCCAAAGCCTAATGAACTGCTATGTCGAACTCTGAATGAATTCAAGAATAATTTACCACAGGACTACTTATACAACACTGTTCGAAAAATGCAAGACATTATTGTTAAACTTTTTTTTAATGTATGTTTCTACTTATTTAATCTTATATAGAGTTTTCATGAGCAAATAAACACTTAATGCCCTGATAATTAGCTTCAAAAATAATTTTCTTGGTTTGCTTTATGCTTTTGCACAGCACTGTGAATCACAAATTAATTAAGCCAGCACATTAGGTGAAGATATAGCAAAACACCTGTAAAAAAATAAAAATAAAAAATCAGGACAAATTAGCTGTAGGCCTATGCATGCTACGAGCTCATATATCCCAGCCATCTCTAATTTAACACACAACACAGTTAATTAACTTTAATTTAGAATAAGCACTTGTGGGTATTGTAAAATAATGAATTATACTATATATTTTTAAAAAATAATGTTCTGAATTAATTTGCAACTTTAAGCAAAATTATGGACACATAGCGTTGTTACCCATTAGACTGAGGATGGCTCTATTCAATCCTTTGAAAATTTTAAAAGTCCCTTAAAAGCCATCAGTACATTAATGCATATACAAACTGAAAAAGAGTCAATGTAGGTGTTCAGTTTTAATGATATCAGGGAGATTCTATTGCTGTGAATTACATTCTATTGTTGTGAATGTAAAACATAAAGGAAAGATTACTTTTGTGGTACTTCTTACTGATGTCAACTTACTTATCTTTCAATTACTGTAAATAATAATAACAGGTAGTGGAAAGTTCCATCTTTGATGTGCTTGACATCAGGTTCCACCTAGTATGGTACAAATATACTACAAATAAATTACTGATTTTGTGTCAGTTGAGTTTTTTAGCATTAAACCAGACTGAAACTGATGCTTTAGTGATAAAAATGAAACAAGTTTAGTGTACAGTGTGGATGATAGAGGGCGCTGTTGCCCCATGAAACCCAACAGACAGTTTAAAAGCAGTAAGTAGATTTGTAATCTTTTCTTCAATATAGTGCCTCCAAAGCAACACATCCACCAACTACACCACACATCAATACAATAAATTTCCTCCTCTCCTCCTAGCAGCTCTGTCACACTCCCTCCCAACTCCAGCTTGCCTGCTGGGTTCCCATCAGTCCTTTCACTCAAAAAAATATTTAGGCCTAATATTTAAAATTTATGTATTTTAAATGCATATAAAATTTCCTTTTATTTGGATTACATAGTTTTAATGTAAGCAAACTAATAAACCTAATGTAAAGTTTATTCATCAGTCCAACATAAATGAAACAAGAACGAATGAGGTTTATGTAATTGTACTAATAAACCTAATGTCTTGTAAATATAAAATAGCTATGCCTATGTATTTATCATAAATACATACAATATGTGTCATGTTCATAGGTACCAGGTTTATGTATTCAATATGAATAAAGCCTATTTGTTTAAAATGCATATCCAGATTCATGTTAATAAATCCATTCTGTTTAAAATTATGCTTAATAACCAGGTAGACCCATTTTACTGACAATGTATCCAATGTACATACTGTTTACTAATAAGACCAATGTATTTTAAATTCATAACAAAGGTATTTCAAAATATGTTTTTACCCATTCATGTCACAAATAACTACAACATATAACAAAGACCACCATGTTCAAAATTTAACAATTTATTAATACTTATGGTATGTTGCACTGCAAGAGCTCAAATGCAGTAACACTGGTTTTCTGAACTCTGTTGAAATCAGAATCAAAAACATCACCACAAGGATCAGGCAAGAAGCTGTGTGCCATAAGCTTTAACACTTTGCTGCTTGCTACATGACAAACATATACATATACATAAACACACACAGATATACATGCATACATATGTATATATATATATATATGGAAGCGAAGGTCTGTGTATATATGTATGTATATATTGTGACAGATAGGGGCACTATTGCTCCCTTGAACCCTCTGATCAGACGCCAGACACCAGATAAAAGTCCAATAACTTATTTTTATTATAATAATCAAGTGCACCAAGCACCCTCCACTCCATAATACTCATATACAAATCAATAATCACTACAATAATCAATCCTCCACTCCCATACGCGTTGCCACCCTTCCTCCCGACTCAGCTCGTCCGTCTGGGATCTCTCACAGTCTTTTATAGTTCATGACCTGGAAGTGCTTCTAAGCCCTCAGTCCATGTGATTATCCAACACTTCCGGGTCAGGTAAATAACTCCTCATTTTCTTCAACCCGGAAGTACTTTATTTCTTCCATCCTCATTACAGGGATATACGAATAATACAAGTCCTTGAGCCTCCCTGCAGCGTCCTCCGGCCCTCACAGTATCCAGCAGGGCTGTGAAGGAAAACTCCATTGTCCATGATTCCCTGCTGGCCTTCAGGCACCTCCATGCTGCAAGGAGGGCTCCATCTGGCGGCCTGGGGGTATTGGCCGGGATGAACGGCTGGTAATATCCCACAGTATGTATGTATGTATGTATGTACATATACACACACATACACAAGGGATGTTCAAAAAGTTTCCACACTTTTTTTAACTCTATTTATTAGAAATTTCAAAAACAAATGACATCACTTTTCTACATAGCCACCTTCGTTGGCGATGCAATTTTCCCAGAGTTGTACCAACGAAAATATGAAAGTGCGGAAACTTTTTGAACATCCCTCATGGTCTGGAGTAGTCTTTCCAGCTCCCGAACATTCACATTATTATTTGAATCGGCCGGAGGTGGGCTTGGGCCATCCTCAGCCCCACCTCCCAGCCGTGAGCCAATGAGCATGGCCATCTCTGGCGCATCCTCCGTTGGGTCTCGCAAGGGTGGCTGGGAATTGGAGTTCCGTAAAATAGAGTCGGCCGACTGCAACTGCCTGTTTCAATTTATCGGTGGACCATTCAGTCATGTCCCGGAACTCTTTACCTTCATATATGGTGGGCGGTACTTCACTTGCCTCCCCCTTCCCCTTCAGGGAGTCCAAATCCATCAGGGAAATGACGACCTCACCTACAGGATGACGCTGACCTTCTCCTTCCCACAGTCCTTTGGCAAATTGCAGGAAACCCTCATTGTCGCTCGGCTAACTGTCGGAGAGGCATTCCTCGTATTCAGGTTTGTACCAGGCTCCTCGCCATTCTTCCTTATCATTGTCATCTGTGAGGTACACGCACGGGACAAAATTTATTAAGTATTCTAGTCCCTCTCCCACACGTGCCTCAACTTGGACGTAGTTGTCTGGAAGCTTTCTTTCCTGAAGACGGCTGCCTCTTCCCGTCTCTTCTCTGATGCTGACATTGAGGGCTTGTTTTTCTGCCGCTTTGCTGATCTTTATCGGTTTCTTCTTCCCCATGACGGCCGGAAAAGTAAGGCGAAGCTTTGTTTGTAGCTCCTCATGTCGCAATGCTGCCTGTTGAGTTTGCGTCCGCGTTAATATAAAAAAGGTTTTCTGACCAAAACAGATGGCCAGAATCCTCCCGACTACGCCAATTGTGGATGATAGAGAGCGCTGTTGCCCCCATGAAACTCAACAGACAGAAGCTCCAGACACAAGTTTAAAAGCACTAAGTAGATTTTTAATCTTTTCTTCAATATAGTGCCTCCAAAGCACCAAACACACCACAAATCAATACAATAAATTTCCTCCACTCCTCCCAGCAGCTCTGTCACACTCCCTCCCAACTCCGGCTCGCCTGCTTGGTTCCCATCAGTCCTTTATTATAGTCCTTGGCCTGGAAGTGCTTCTAATCTTCTGTTCATGTGACGTGTCAGCACTTCCAGGTCAGGTGGAGAATTACATTTTTATTCAGCTCTGAAGCACTTCTGTTCTTCTGTCCCCATGACTTGGAAATACTTCTGGGCTATATGGGATACGAAAATCCCTGCATCTCCCTGCAGAATCACACGGTGGCACCCACAGTACCCAGCAGGGTTGTGAAGCCAAACTCCATCTCCCATGATGCCCTGTGGGAATCCGGGGCACCTCTAAGCTGCAGGGAAGTCGCCATCTAGCGTCCTGGGTGTGTCGGCCGGGTTGAGCTGCCGGCAGGCCATCACAGATCACATCTAGAATGCACCTCCTTTACCCTCAATGTTACTGTTACTGGTTTGGAGCTTTAAGCTGATTTTCAGTCAAATTCTTTGTAAAAATAAAATCGAGCCTCCCAACTCCAGCCCAGTACAAGCAGTTAAACTGTTTCATTATCATTATATATTTGGCAAATGCTTTTTACAAAAGTTGACATAGAAAACGAGGATGCTTTACATTTGGTACATGCATAGGTATGTGTGATTTTGCCATTCTAAACCTTGACTTTTTAAACTCTTTTTTTTACAAAGGGTACATGAGGGTTCCATACATTATTTACTTGAAGAAATTAACCAAAGGAAAGCAAATTGCACTTTTGTCATTAAAATTATAAGGCATATGTTGTTATAAAAGGAAAACACTTAAAGTTAACTGAGGATACTTCTAGTTAAGAAGCATGTTCAACTGGAGCTACAATGATGGGGGATCTCCATACTGCAGCACTACAATACTGCTTCAAGTTCATATGTTTATGCAAGATGGCCAAGCAGTATAGATAACGATTCTCAAGCCTGAGTAAGAATAGTGTAAAGGTATCCATGTTTTTTAAATACCTCCAAAGAGAATACTGGAAATATTGGTGTCTGATTTATTTTTGCTTCACAGTTCTAATATTTTTGTAACTCATTTTCTGCTCTTTTTTTAAGTTGAACGTTTTACCGCAAACACTTCTCTTTAAGTGAAGCTGTATTTACCAATTTTATAAAAATGTGCAATGTATTCAAGCATGAAACAATACCTTCAAACTTACCAAATATGTTCACTCTAAACAAAAAATCTTCTAATTTAATGAAAAATGCTGACTGTGATTCAGAATTATTTTTATGACAGCAAAACTAAGTTGATAGATAGTGTAAGACGCTAGGGGTCGCTGTTGCCCCTTTAAACCCAATAGACAGACACATAGACACAATGTGTAGTATTGCATTTTATTACTACATACATTACAATAAATGCTGCTCTACAAATCTTAGACAGCTAGTATAGGTAGTATATGTAATGAAAATATTATTTTTAAGCCAACATATTTTTTGCAATTTGTTTTTTAAGTGTAAATTACATAAATGAATATTGCATGATGCTGCAAGGTATTTTTTGGAGGTTTTAAAGATTTTGTTTAAGGTTGGAATACAAGAATCACTATTTTTCTTTTTTTTCTGAAGCTGCATAATGCACATAATTGCTGGGGCCTCATTTATAAAGCTGGTGTACTCACAAAAAAGGCAGAAGAGGTTCACAAACATCAAAATTTATAAAAAAAACTTGCATGGAAAAGCTAGTGTATGCTTATGGCAACTCTGACCCATGCATATACAATAATTCAGAGAAACTGGGAAATAATGACACCCTTGATCAAGCAGGGAAATGCAGCGAGACCAACTAAATTGTGACTCATGCATATAATAATTCATATCACCAAGTTGTCATTACAATATGCATTGATATGATAAACATATTAAACCTCAAAAGAATATGATGTACAGACTCTATTTTAGTTTCCTTTTAAAAGGGCCACTTTATATAGCCTATGTGTTGTCACTTCTCAGGGAACTGGCTGTGATTTATTTATTTTGAGGCTAACTAGTTTTGACAGATGTGACGGTACTATACACGGTGGCTGATTTGTTGGTAAGGTAACTGGCTGAAGCCTCAGTTTTTCATATGTCCTGTACTATTCATTGTATCCACAATCATATCATTACGTGTGCCAAGTGATTGTGGCTACCCATTCAGATGCTGGTACCTTACTCCTTTTCTGGAGCTTCAGAATGTATAGAGGAGGCGTTATTATGTTGCACATGATCTTGTGTGCTCATTTGCAGACCATTATAACGTGTCATAAGGAAGACAGTTCTACTTACCAATGAACTTTTGCAGCATTGTGATTGCATATGTATGGGGTTGATTAGCATCAAGACACATTCAGAAATGCGCAATTGCAAGATGATTGTGATTTATAAATGTACATTTTGTACAAATGTGCATTTGCCAGGTTTTATGAATCTGACTTTTTTAGCGTATCCATTTTCATGTTTTTTGGCCTGCTCATATTTTCATGATCAAATCCATGCAACATTTTATAAATGACGTGCCTACACACCATTAAAAACAATTTAATTTATGCCTTTCACTCACATCACTATGGAGGAGCACAGGGTTGCATATTTTCCATATGATGACACACTAAAAGACCCAATTGTGCCCATGACTATATTTTCACCACCTGAAAATCTCATTACAAGAATTACCCAGCAATTGCCCTTCCCTGTTTCTTCAATACTGCAGAGGATATGCACTCTCCAAGTACAGTTTCTTTTCTGTCTCTTTAGGATTGTAATGATGAAGACTGACATCATAATTAACAAAGCCAAGATTATACTGCTAGAACATGTCTGGCAGCAAATATCTTGAGATTGCACACATATTACTAGAGTACAAGTTCATAGTGTTTTCACAAAGACAAATTGCATTTATGTGAGACTCCACCATCTCTGAAAGAAGTTTTCTATTTTTCTAAAGTTTATAGTTATTGGTGATTGGTGTTGCAGAGGCAGCACTGCTGCATCACAACAAAGAGACCACCATTTGCGTCCCAGGTGCATCCTCAATGGAGTTTGCATGTTCACCTATTACCTATGTAGGTTTCCTCTGAGTGCACTGGTTTCCTCCCACAGTTCAAAGACCTGCACACTAGGTGATTGGTGATGCCTCTGCTGCAGGTTTGTGTATTTGTTCACCCTGCGATACAGTGGTACTCTGTACAGGGACCTTGTGCTCGTTGCTTTTCGGAGTAGGCTCCAGCTTCTCTGTGATCCTGTTCACCTCAAAATAGGTTTGTAAAGTGGTTTCTGATAAATGTCTTCTTGCAAGTTAGAGCTATAAGTTTATATTGATGTCACTTGTAGAGCTTATGCATGCTTATATATATAATTATATATATAACTTATTTTTTTTTATCTCATATTTATTTCTCTTCTGGTTCGTCCTGCTTCCACTTCAAAATCTGTCCCGCCCACACACAGCCGACATGGCATTTCTCGATTCCTATTCGTCGTCTTCCATGTCATGCACTATACTGGCCTGCTGAGCATAATACATCCAACAAGTACTCGAGGTGCTGCCACAATGGTAAAGTAGCTTTAGCCACTTGTGTCTATACAACAGCTTCTTACACAGCAAACATCAGAAGCTAAAAATTATCATGAACACATTCGAGAATACAACTCTTCTCTAGCGTTTGCTTCCATGGGTGCACAGATAATTCAACCTCCTGGCCACGGACCATACAGTTTTAAAATACATGGGCAAATTTATCACCAAATCTCTCCACTATATGTAACACTTCTACCTCTCCAGAATATGGACAGTTGTATGTTTTTGACACAGCGCAAGCTACTGAAGTACACTTACAAAATAAAGCAAACTCTGCATGCAGCGAAAAAGTACTTCTCCAGCCAGATCCATGCTCCGAACCATCAACCCCTTCGCTAAATCATACAAACACGTGCATGAAATCGCTCAGTCCAATCCAACAGCATCTGTACGAATGGTTTTCAAGGAAAACCCTAGGCAGGATTTACGACGATACAATGCCCCGACATGTCACAGCGATGTTGCAGCGATTTTTATCGGAGAAAATGGCGAACAGCCTTCCGAAATGGACATTTGCATCTATCCCATAGGCAACTCCTGCAAACAGATTTCCACGCTCAATATGAATTGCGATCCTATGGTTTACCCACTTTTATTCCCTTATGGAGACATTGGCTGGCACAAAGATTTACAACATGTTCCCGATTAAAGAACCACCAAGCGAATAAGGCTTACTCAATGCCAATTTTACATGTACAGATTAGCAATGAGGAATACGTTTAGTATTTTGCACTCCAGAGGCAAACTATTTCAACAGTACGTCGTAGATACGTATGTTTAAACAGAGGGCGCACGTCTCAACTATCTCAGATTACATCAACAAGATCTGCGCGTGGAACAATACAAAGGATTTTCAGACGCAATGCAAGCAAACGTTGAAAATAACGTACGTGTAGGCAAAATGATCATATTACCGTCCACATTTCCAGGAAGTCCAAGATACATCCAACAAAACTATCAGGATGCCATGGCCATAGTACGTAAATTTGGAAAGCCTGATTTATTTATCACTTTCACATGTAATCCTGCTTGGCCAGAAATTCTACATGCACACTGCGTCTTTCAAGAAGTATTTATTTCTTTTTAATTTCTGAATTCCTTTCTCACCATTTTCCGTTCCTATTCTTACACCGCCGTATGCTACGGCGAGTGTCGGCTAGTGTTATATATTATATTATTTAATTTTCAAAACTTTTAGACAAAGATTTTCATTGTGCCACTGACATGCATGTCTACAAAAGGTACAAAGTAAAAAAAAAAAGCAAAAATGGGAGAATAAACAAGGAAATGGAACTGGAGAGACAAAGTAAAATGTACAACTCATAGCTGCAGCAAGGCTCAGGATGACTGTGTTTTTGTGCCACACTGGTATGAGATGTTAAATAATGCCCTCCTAGGATACCACTAGCATTGTTGGAAACCTAGACATCTGTCTCAACAAGACCTCTTTGTCTATTTGTGTTACGGATTGGGAACAATTTCCACCTGTCATCAACAATGCAGCTCTGGAGATATTTTCTCAGTATTCTGAAAATAAATTGGAAGATGCAACAAAGGCTGGAAAGCCCAGACAAAGAGCTTATTTTAAAGTCAGTCTCATTATTGATCTTGTGTTGTTTGTGGCTGTGGTATGATTACCTGCATAGCTTCTTGGTACAGAGTTGCCTGACAGATGTTAGGTCTTACAGGTTTTGCAAGACATATTCTGAAACACTCTGTTACACCACTGTATAGTTTATTATTTCATTCAGTCAGTCATACATATTTAAACAGTTACACAGTAGTCACCAAAACAGATTTGCAAAACACACGGCAATGTTATCTTGATACATAAACAGTGATTATAACTCTCATTCAGGTACTTCTTTTAAAAATTTGATGCTAAGAAATTTGAGAAACAATTGGTCACAGACCCTCCACAGCTGACAATATCACATCTTTGATGCCATTTTTTAATCACTTGAGTTTGATATTGTTGTTTATGAAATACAATTCTATTTGGGCTCAGTAATCTATCTATCTATCTATCTATCTATCTATCTATCTATCTATCTATCTATCTATCTATCTATCTATCTATCTATCTATCTATCTATCTATCTATCTATCTATCTATCTATCTATCTATCTAAATTATAAAAGTGAAATGTTACAAAACATATTTATTTAATGTAGTTTGGTAGTGCACGTGATTAATTTCTATTATGAAGGTTTTTTTTTTACTATGAGTTTACTAAAATATCTAATAAACAAAATGTTAACTCTTTGATAAAGAAATATTATTTTTTTAATGTTCTATCTTACAAATTAGTTATCTAAGTCCTTAAATACATCTGACTGTTATGACATGGGTACATTTTATTAATCTGTTTCTTTATTTTTTTCCAGGAAAGTGTAATTTATCATTAAAAATAATGCATCATCTTTATTTATACCTTTGGGAATTTAAAAGAACAAGGATTGGTTCCACAAATAGCCTTCTCTGTCCAGGACTAAAAAAGTTTAGTTTCTTTGCCTGGTCATAGCAGGACATGCACTGTACACTGGGATGCATTTTGTTGTACTTTCCCTCTCTTTTGTAGTATGTTTTGCCCAGAGAAACAGCCAATAACATCTTTTAGGCTTCAAACAGCTTTTCCTTTGTTTAATTTTCAATTTTATTTTTTATGATGTGACCTATCATTTTATTTAGACATCTAGCTGCTTCTGTGTATTGCTCAAAATGTAAATATAGTATTTTGATGTAAACTGTTAAATTCTTTTGGAAAGTTGTCTTCATGAAGGTTAGCACTGAACATTTTAAGTTACATTATATAAAACTAAAGTACCTATTCATCTATACTATAAAACACTACTGTCTGTGTCTGCATGTTTGTGTATGGTCCATCCAAGTAATCAGATTGATCAGTTTGGCTTTGATTGCTCAGTGGTAGGGACGATGGCAAAATACCTTAGGGTGGCAAAGTTTACCTGCCAATTGTGAAAATTTTCTTTACTGTTTAAAAAAGTAGTTAAAATGGGGCATTTCAATGACAACATGGTGAATAACATACAGAGAGATGTTGAGTTGGCAAATAATAACGAAGTGCAACCTGAATCGCATTCAATGATGAGAAGTATTCACAAGAATACTAATGATGTTTTCACAGTGAGTAATTTGAGTACATTGGTGTAATCAAAAGGTGAAAAGGAGATGAACAAGGTGCCTTAAAATGACAGAATCTGAGAAGCGGGCTTTACAGGAATGTGATCAAGAGGGGAAGTGCTGGGCAAGAGAGGTTGAGACACACATAGATACTAAGGAAAGAATACTGAGGATACATGTAGGGCAAGAAAGGTTGAGTCATGTAAAGATACTGAGGAGAAGCACAGGAGGAATGCTGTTTTCAAATCTATTCTATTACCTCTCTTCAATAGTAAGCAAAAGAATGCACTTGAACATGTATGTATTTGATGGTATTTATTTAGATTATTCAAATGCATACAATTCATTAATTAATTCATACATTCATGAAGATAAACGGATTTGCAGTATTTTGCCAATAACCAAATATTAAAAAAATTGCACGAGCAACTTGACTGTGTACCTTTTTAAACAACGCATTGCATACATCTTGATTATTAAAATTTTTAAAAATTTTAATTAGGATTCCTACAACTTGAAGTCCACCAGAAATGTATTTAATTTTCTAGCAATATTTTCCATTCATCCATCCTTTTCCTTATCTATTATTTAATATCCCTTATCCACCAGAGCCTAACCTGACAGAATGAGGTGCTCAGCAGAAATCCAAAAAAGATACCAAAAGGTTAGTGTTTATGAAAGACAACAATAATGCAAGAAAATTAGAAAAATTAAAAGCCTTTGAAATAAACTTTGAAATAAACTGAAATAAACTTTTTGTTATAATGACTTTTAGTTTGTTACATAAATGCATTCAATGAAGATATTAAAGACCAGAGTCACTCACTTCAACTTTCTTAGCATTGATTTTTTTGGGCTTTCCTTAAGAACTACAAGTTTAAAACATAGAAATAATTCAGTTTGTGGTAAATTCCTGGTCTAAAACAACTGCATCTGGATTTTTCCAATGACGATTCTAAAATCTAGCAGTGCTCAGTAAATTGTACATTAACTTCATCGCAAAAAAAAGGGGGAAAAGACAAATATATAGTACAAATATAGTATATATTTACATATATATTATATATATATATACAAAAATACTGTATATGGTAATAAAAAAGTAGGATTCACTACCTAATAAAGCAAAAAGGAAAAACAAAAATCTAAGTCAGAAAGACAAATGTAAAAATATAGAAATTTAGAAAGAGAAGATCAGAACATGAGTGGCAAACCTGATTAAAGGTCACCTCCAGCTTGACATGTTGTCTTCCAGTATGTGAAGTGTTTTAAATTCACATTAAACTTTAAATCCTATTTGGAAATTTGGAAATTAATTTATCCTTTATTTATTTATTTATTTATTTGGCATTAGAGACAAACAATTAGATTGGGAAGGCTTTGTTTAAATTATTTTCATTTTTCTTTGTTGAATAAAATCATTGATCTGATACTTGAGATACATAGCACTCTACAGTTACAGACCACATGAACCTCAGCAGTCAACATTCAAGTGATCTAATGCTAATAAGGAATTTCAGAAAAATGAACAGAAAAATTATTTTTAGTGTCTTTTCAATCATCATTTATTTCATTTATTGCCAATACCTAATTTGATTTTAACAAATGAAGAGAATCTACTGAACAACATACAATACAAAGAAACACCATGGATATCTTTGCAGAAGCATGTGAGAGAGATATGTTTTAAAGTTTTGTTAATTTTCTAAGTTTTTATACTTCCAAATACAGAATACATAAGAAAAAAGACTTTAGTAGAAGGTTTGCAGTTAAAGAAAATTAATTGTAGTCTATTTCACAAAATAAATTTTAGTCATTGAATCTAAGAGAAAGTAAAGTAATTAGGAATACAGTTTCAGAAATTGACTATTTCTATCATAAAACACTTAGAAATATGCTCCATCATTATTTGGAATTGTTATTTCCAATTTCTTTGCCCTGTATGAGAAACACTGTAATAAATGAGAAACCACAAATACATTTATCTAGGTCCTGCGGTGGGTTGGCACCCTGCCCGGGATTGGTTCCTGCCTTGTGCCCTGTGATGGCTGGGATTGGCTCCAGCAGACCCCCGTGACCCTGTGTTCGGATTCAGTGGGTTGGAAAATGGATGGATGGATGGACATTTATCTAACTATATAATTAGTATTTATAATTACTATTTGAATAATGCTAGTGAAAGAGCTAAGAATTAGATTACTGATTATGTACTGTATATATACTGTACCTTAAACTGATATAGTTATGACCAGAAAAAACTATTTAAGCTAATGCCTCAGTACTTTAAGGTTTAATGCTTAACCCTCTGAATTCATCGACCCACTTCTTACGCTGAATAACTAAACTCCACTGAGACGCATTCTCCGTTAAAGTTTTGGAGCTCAGTGCTTTTAGCTCTGTGGCTTTTTCAGTTACCTTGCTTTCTGACACATCAGGTTCAAGCCATCGGGCCACAGCTGTATAGACCTTTCCTTCACCAGGTGCAGTTACAACTTTCCCTTTAATGCACACATCATAATGACCATTGGGGTACTGCTCACTCTTGGGTCGGTAAACCACACTTATGGTACCAGTGATGGTTTTTGTTTTGGGGTTCAATGCTTGGATCTTCCTCATGTCACCTTTATTATCAGCCAGAACAACAATCCTCTTTCCTGTGACCTCAGCTAACACACGAATATCCACCACAGTGGCTGGTCTTTTGGTATTTTTAATATCAGCAGCATATGCTTTTACTGCCTTCTGCATCTTTACTGCAGTGGGTGTGAGATCTTTCTTGTAGTCTACAACATTTCTAATGGAAACTTCTTTAGACTTTATAAAAGTATCAGCATCCACTTTTATCTTACCTTCAAGGTATTTATTAATTTTACCGTTAACTTTATTTTGAGCAAATTTCACAAGATGGTTGGAGAACTTCTGCTGGAAAATCAAAGTAAGCACATCCACTAGTGAACCTGCAACTTCAACTGCCAGCTCCCCTTTAAAACCATCTAAAAGTTTGGATTCATTTGCGGTTAACACTATTTTCTGTGCTTTTTCTGCCATATTGTTCTCCTGAATCATTTTCTCAAGATCCTTACAGTATTTTCCATTAAATTGATTAGACATAGTGATAACCGAAGCGATGGCATCTGTAGCCAAAGCAGTCATATAAGTTGCTTGGATGATACCCAGAGCAATTTTAAGTTTTCCTTTAGCCTCTTCAGAAGCATTACCAAGGACCTTAAGCAGTGAAGAATGCAGTTTTTCCTGCCACTCCAGACCCTCTTTATCCGATTCCAGCACTGTATCGGCAACTTCCTTAAAGATGTTCTTCACCTTCTCTGTACTAATGGTATCTGACAACAGGACATTCACTTGCATGCCATCCTTTAGATGGGACAGCACCACAGTATCTGCCAGAGGATTTAAGGGCTCCTGTTTCATATTCTTCTGCACTGATTCAACTGCTGCTTCCTTGGCCTTATTTTTAATTTCTTCCACAATTTTATTCAAAATTATATCCTCTGTTTTACCAATGACCTCAATTGCAATCTCTTTGCCGGCATATTTAAGAACATTCTTTATGTTATCCTTTAGAGCCTGCTTAAGCCCTTTCTTGACCTGTTTGCTGAGTACTTTTGGCAAAGATTTCAATTTCTTACCAATGGCTTTAATTGCCTTCATTGTTGCTTTAGCACCTTTGGCAATAACCTTGCCAATTCCAAAGCTGACCAAGGCAAGGCCAACAGAGATTGCTTTCTCAATGGCCCATGAGGCCCAACTGAATTCTCCAGTTATCATGGCTTCGGCACCACTGATGCAGTCTGATATTCCCTCACTAATCAATGCCATACCAATGTTGGCTAATGTACCACAGGTTATAGCAGTAAGAATAATTCCTGCAATAAGCTGTAAAATTCCCAGGAGGAAGACAAGCAAACCCTCCCAACAAAACCTGGGTTTCTCCTTAACAGTATAGATGTTGACCAGGCCCAGTTTGTAAAACTCATAGAGTTCTTTATGAACTTCAGACTCTGCATCTGGGACCAGTGCAAAAACTGAGGTTTCTTCCACAATTGCATCCCTTCCCTTATCCTTGATCTCTTTCAACTTCTTAATGGCTTTCTCGATGTTTTTATTAAAGAAATCAAGTATTTGACATTTTGTCATTATGTGATTCTGAAATCTGGTGGTTTCTTCACTCTCTTTAGATTTACTAGCAAGTTTAACTAACTGCAGGGTCACCACACATTGCTCTTTGAAATTGGCCAGAGATTCTTGTGCTTTTTCCAAATCTTCCATTGCTTTGTTTAAGTAATTGTCTTTTGACAGCTTTATTGTGCAATAGGCATGGCTATAAAAAGCAATAGAAGCCCAAGAGGGATCAAGAGCCATGCTTTTTTCGAACAACCGGGAGCTGAGTTCAAATTTTTCATCAAAAAGTTCTTTGTTGCCAAACCGGATGTACTGATAGATGCTAGAACATGGAGATTCTTCTGTTTTGCACAGTTGCTTGGCCTTAGCAATATCGGAAGCCAAGGAAGCCAACAGCTCATCTCTCTTCAATTCCAGTATTGGCTTAGACTTGAGTTGCAGCCATATTCCCCAGTACTCATTTAGAACAGCTACAGTTGCCTTCTCATCCTCCACATCTTCAATCTCATTGTACACAGAAAGTAAGATCTTGCAATACTGTGAAAATAGCTCTTCTCTTAAGAAGATCTCTGGAATATCATCATCTAAGTAGTGTAGCACACGTGATTTTGCTACTTGATCTCTGATCCTTTTCACTGCTGCTAGAGTGTTGACCTCGTCAAGGTATTCCGGCATATGGTTAGTACATACAATCAGCTGAGCTGAGCCAGGCTTTCCTTTTCGAGCTGTGCGGCCAAAAGCCTGAAGTTCCACTCTTGCATTCTGGGAAAGGAAGGTGAGAACCACAAAGAGTCCTCCACTGTTATTGACATCCCCAGACACTTTGATGTCCGTTCCTCTGCCAGCCAAATTAGTGGCGACAATCACATCTCCAGGTGCCAACACAGCATCTAAAATTTTTGCATTGTCATTATCACTGCGGATATAGAGTTTCAGCTGGCCACGCACAAAAGGTTTCAGTGCCTTTTCAATTTCAATGGCTCTGTTGATGCTCTCGCAGATCACTAGAGCAGCTCTGCCTTTTCCAGTTGAACTGGGAGAGATCTGTTCCTGAACTGTAGCACATATTTTTCTTCTCCAATCCTCAGAAGTGTTTGTCATCTCTCCTTGAACTTCAAATAACTTTCTTCTGTTAAATGTTGGGATACGGCAAGTGATAAGGTTTGGGTAGAGTTTGGACAGAAACTCAATATCTGCATCAGTGCCCAGAGTTCCAGTGGTGCCAAAAATTTGGCCTTGATACTTATTGAAGTAAGAGACATTGGAGATAAAATTAGTGATTGTGGACATGGTACTGATCTTTGTCTGATGCTTCATTTCCAGAAACTGCTGCAGGCCATCTCCCCATTTTTTGTTTAGTTCAATAATCCCAGTAGATTTATAGTCCACTGGCAGGATGCAGTCACCTTTGACAACATATTCCCTGTCTGGCTGCAGCTTAATTGCTAAAAATGCATTTTCTACCCACTTCTGAATTTTTGTTTCTACAAGGTTTTTTAAAAAGCCTGGGATGCTATGTTTCTCATTGTTGTTGGTACAAGGTGTGAACTGGAGATGTTCCAATACATAACTGCAAACTGGCTCCCAGAGCTGTTCATCTGAATCACAAAGCAAACAGCAAAGTCCATTGTCTAGCACCAGAAAAGGAAGTCCAGGAGTGCTGTCATCAGCAGTCAGCTGAAGTATTCCATTTGCATCTTGAATATATGTTGAAAAGTGATATGGAATGTAATCTTCAAGGACACTGAAAAATTTCCGCATGGAATTCTGATTGATAGTTTTTAACTTCTCATTAATTTTATCTTTGTCACTGGCTCCAATTTCCTTTGAAAATCCAGATGGAACAAGGCCATTCTCCTCTGCAATTTCCAAAATATCAATTGGTTCTTCTAGGCCCAGGTTATCTCCACTTAGACAATCAAATATGCCTTTGTAAAAAGGTACAGGAGGGCCGCGAATAAATACTTTGTTCTCTGTAGCAACCAAACCATGCTGATTTACCACACTCCAGATCATGGCTAGGATTGTGTTAAGATGCTGAAGGCTTATCATATCACTTGACAAGTAAGTGAGCTGCACTCCTCGATCCAGCAGCAAAGAATCCACTTCATCCACAATGATACAGTGAAACTGACGATTGGGTCGTACTTGCTTTAACTCAAAGGTCTGGCGCAGATAATCAGCTGCAAAAGTCTCTGCTGTCCCATAGACAATGTCAGCTTTGTAACAGATGGCTCTCTCTTCATCTTTGGTTTTGTTAGTGTTTGTATCCACTGTGATGCTAAAAAGCTCATAAAAGGGGCTCCAGTCTTCTGCATCTCGTTCACAGAGTACAGAAGAACTGGAAACAACATCCACTTGTTGTCCCATCAGTACTCGCATGGCCGCAAACATTGCTATGATGCAAGACTTCCCTTCTCCAGTGCCAACCTCAAGTAACTTACTGTATTTTGACAAGGCTAGCAGGCACCATGTGACCATTTGAGTCACCCTTGGGTAATAGTTAGTCACTTTAAACACTCCTTTGCACAAAGTGAATAAACTCTTTTCAAGGTCTTCAGCATTTTTATTGTTACTCAGGGAACCTTTTGGTATATTTTCAAGTATGTCACGTTCACTCACTGAGAGTGCAGTAATTCTTTTATGGACGCCTGAAACAATGCAGTGCACCTTGTCTAGAGTTTGAATGTCAATGCTTCCAGTCTTTTTAATTTCTTCCAGAACAACATCAAGTGATTTTTCTGGTTCTTTTTTCAAATCCTTTTCAAATTCTTGATACAGAATTTCTGTTCCAAGGTGGTCAGTGATCTTGTTACCATCTTCATCCTGCCAGGTTGGAGGGACACGGTATATTTCAATCAGATGTAGCACCTTCGTGAGGAGGACAGGATCACTGCAGCTCTTTACTAAGTCATACATAAAATCCATAGCTTCTTTGGGCTGCCATAGGCCAGATTGGACAATCCTCAGAAGTCTGCAGGTCAGTTCAGAATATGCTTCCTCATTATAGGCTCGAGTTGCTGCACTTAGCAGAACCTCAAAGCACTTTTTCTCCACACTTGTGATCACTTGCCCATATTTTGGCTCACTGACTTCTCTCAGACACTTCTGTAGAATTTCTAAAAATTTTAAGAGAAAGACTTCCTCTGCCGGAAGATTCTCTGTCTTTGTTATCTGCTTAGTGATCTTTACAACATTACATTGATATGTGCTTTCCAGTATTCTTTTATGTACTTTCAGCAAAGCCTGTGTGAAATGAAACATTTCAGTTATATTTTCTCCAGCATTATTCCTTGTCTCTACCAGATACTGGGCTTGGTTGGTGATGCCCTCTTGCAAACTACAGTCCTCCATTTTAAGAGACATGAGCACAAGTTCTGTGAGTAGCACCTGTGTATGGACAAGAACAAGTCTGCCTGGGGGATTTGAAGGCCAGTCTTGGAAAAGCAGCGTTTCCAGAGATTTGGAAAGGCTCTCCACTTGCTTTGTGTTGAGTGCAGTTAGTGTCATGTTAGAAAGTGGTATTCCACTTTTGGCACATAAAACATCCATGAGGTTTTCATTATCATTTTCACGATTTTCAATGTGAATTTTGATGGTCTCAAACTCATCAAACTGACTGACTACAATGTCTGTTGTGGTTTTCTGCTCCATCTTCTCACGGATTATGTCTTCTTCCTGTTCTGATTTGGCCTTAGCATTCTTAAACGTCTGATCCAGCCTCTCTTGAAGCTCTCGTTTTTCCCTTTCTTCAGCTTCTCTCTTTTGTCTTGCCTCTTCTTCCCTTCTTTTCCTGTCTGCTTCTTCTCTTTTTTTTCTTTCTTCTTCAGCAAGTCTTCTTCTTTCTTCTTCCTCCCTTTTTCTCCTTTCCTCTTCTGCTTTTCTTTTTCTTTCTGCTGCCTCTTTTCTCTGTCTCTCCTCTTCTTGCTGTCTTCTCCTTTGTTCTTCCCATGCTTTTCTTCGTCTTTCCTCTTCCTCTCTTCTTTGTCTTTCTGCTTCTTCTCTTCTCCTCCTTTCTTCTTCCTCCCTTTTCCTTCTTTCTTCCTCCTCACGTTCCTTTTTTTCCCTTTCTTCTCTTTCAAGTCGTTCTCTTATTGGCTGATAGAAGCAGTCAGGACACTTGTATTGATTGTCTGCCCCAACTTCTCTATAATATTGGCCACCATTGTAAATGTAGACATAATATCCCTCAATCCAGTCCTTTCTAAAGTTATCAAATGATGTGCAAGGAGAAAGTTCAGTACCACAGAAATAACAGTTACATCCATTGTATTCTGATGGTTGATTCCCCATGGTTGGTTATTGAACTTGAATGACAGATCTCAGTCAATTAATTGTTTTCAAATGAAAATTTCACTAAAAAAGGAGAAAAGTGGAATTGTGTTAAAATGTCTTGATATACTTGAACATTTACTTGATCAAAAATCAAGTAAGAATCTACAATTTATGATTCAAAATTATTTTGAAGCATACAAACATTACATACCGTATTTACGCGTGTACCATGCGCACATTTTTTTCCCGAAAATTAGCATTAGAAAATCAGGTGCGCGTCATACACAAGGAAATTTTTTTCTGTAATGTTTACTTCTTTTGCTTGGGCTCTCTCTTTCTCTCTCTCTCTCTCTCTCTCTCTCTCTCTCTCTCTCTCTCTCTCTCTCTCTCTCTCTCTCTCTCTCTCTCGCTCTTGTTTTTGAATCAGTTTGGCGTCATCATTCAGCATGGATAGTAGCAAGCATTTTCGCAATTTTCTTTGTAAAAATTAGGGTGCGCGTCTTACACCAGGGCGCGTGGTACATGAGTAAAAATGGTAATTTGCTTTGTGATATATGTAATGGATTCAGAAAGTTCTCAAGTTAAAAGTTCCCTTTGCTTTCTGCACACTTTATATTGTTGTTGGTTTAACTATACATGGATAAATTTGCAATGTTTGCCCATCAATCTACACACAATAACCCATAATAGCAAACTGAAACTGTGTTTTTTGAAAGTTCAGTGAATTTATTAAAAACCAAAAACAAAAATTTCCCATTTATTTAAGTACTCCATATTGTGGTCAGGAATATCCTGGTTGCTTTGTTTTTCCTTGAGGCATGTGTAGAACCTGATTGAAGTCTACCTTTGATAAATAGAATTTATTGTACATCATTTACAAGGGTACACATCTGGCTGAGGTCTCACAATTCATGCTGCATGGCTGGACAAAAACCAAGCCATTAAGTTCAAAAAAGTCACAGTAGGCCTCCACAGTCAAGTTGTGCTGAAGCAAAGATCAGGATAAGGATAAAACTATTTCTAAAGCTTTGAGTGCTCTCAGGAGAACAGTTTTCTCAATTATTGTGAAATGGAAGAACTTAATAGAGTTGGCTGTCTGGCCAAACTGCATAGCCAGGCAAGAAGGACCCTGGTCAGGAATGTGAGAAAGAACCTAATCCATATTACTAACCGAGAATGCTAAACCGGATGATGGACGCAGGCACATCCGGCAATGGGCCGTAGCTGCAAAAAGACGTACTGCGCAGGCGCAAAAACAGTCCGCGAGGGTCGGCTGAGGAGCCGAGAAAGGCGGATAGAAGAGGGCGAGAGAGGCGGATGAGGGGCCGCGAGAGGCGGACAAGACCACAGAAAAAAGGAGTGAGCACAGGAAAAATTGAGAAATGAGGCGCAAAGAGCACCGAAAAAAGGAAACGGCACATAAAAAAGTATTCAAATGCAAGCAAAGCACGAAACACATTGCACACGAAACTAGACCCAAAAAAAAACAAAAAAAAAAAAAAAAAAAGGCCCACGCACAACAGCAAGGCACCCCCCCCCCCCTACAGGCACCGGACGGGACACACACCAAGAGGGGGATTCAACAAGCCCATGGAACACAAAAAAAAGAACACAAAACCACCCCACAGACCCTACAAGCAAGGGACGGGACACACACAAAGAGGGGGATTCAACAAGACACAGGAACACAAAAAGAAAGAAGACGCTCGCGCGACAACAATCCTCAACCCCCCCCCCCCCCCCCCACACACACACACACACATCCATAAGAAGTGACACCCAAAGCCACATATTCTAAAGTGAACATCAACACCTTCACACTAGACAGCATAGGTGTCAGCATTGGTGGATCTCCTTACAATAAAGCACTATTAACCGTTCAACTGCAGAAAAAGAAACATATTAACAGTGACTGCGATCCTTCTTATTACTTATCCATATTTCGCATGCTGAGAAAGAAACAAGTCATGAATACACGGTCACGGGTACAAAACGAAAAGGAAAGGATAACAGGAACAAACACACGAACACGAAAGAAACAACAAAATAGACAGCTATGCAGCATAGGTGGATCTCATTACAATAAGGCACTATTAACCGTTCAACCGCAGAAAAGGCTCCATATTAACAGTGAGTGCAATTCTCCTTATTACTTATCCATATTTCTAAAAGAAAAAATGTCTCGACTCCAAAAACGCAAAGCTCAACTAAAGCTTCTAACTAACGATGTACCTAAAAGTAAAAACTTTATGAACTGCATTAGATCCTACAATGGTTCATTTGCTTTTGCATCTACCGGAGTAAATATCAGGCCACCAAAAGGCAATGGCCCATACTACTTTCGCATATGTGCACAAATACTGCATCGCATTGGAACAGTGCACCCTGAAACAAATCAACAACGCAAATATGCACAAATCTACATCCTAGATCCACATGACGCAAACTATCAATCAAAGTGCTGCATCGCAACAGGCACGGATTCAAAACGAAACACCTCCCATCTCAGACATACGTTAATGGCAGCGAAGGCTACAACGGGCTTCTCACACAGCACAGGTAAATCGATTACAGATCCAAAACAACACGTCCCAAATACTACACATGCAACAACGCGCCTCTCAAACGGCACAAGAAAAACATACACCAGGAAAATTCATTCGGATTAATGAATGTCATTTGCAATCATTGTCATTCAGTTCACTTCCCTGAAGAAACAACTGGAAATACAAGTTATACATTTACACGTTGTTGTCAAAAGGGTCAAATTAGACTGCCTTCTTTACATTCATATACTGAATATCTACAGAGACTTATAACTGACGATGTACCTGAAAGTGAAATCTTTATCAACTACATTAGATCCTACAAATCGGTATCGACTATGAACATTAACGGTGGCACTGCACGTGACATGCGTCTTGAAAAAATGTTGTTTATTGATGAATGTTCAATGGCATGAAGTCACTTACTCAACACCATTCATAAACTTCTACAAACGTTTATGAATAATAATATTCGATTTGAAGGAAAGGTACTTTTATGAGGAGGAGATTTTAGACAGTGATTAGCTATTCTTCCAGATGCCATGCACTCAGCTATTGTCAGTGCACCTTAAAATACGCAGACAATTGGCATTGCTTTCAAAAGATACAGTTAGTAAAAAAGATACGATGTCCAGAACCAGATCATAACAATTGCTTATTACAACTGAGAGATGGTACACTCACCAATACAGCTGGACTTCAGGCACATATTATTACAATTCCTCAAGCCTTTATCTGCGACAACTTAGTTACAGAGACATTTCGAACAGCAATCTCATTAGACCAAATGCCCCTTTTAACACAACGCACTATATTATGTCCAAAAAATATTAATATGGAAAACATTAATACCCAAGTCATTCCATTACTTCCTGGAGAGACACAACTCTTTCTAAGCTCTGACAAACTTGACTCTGATCACAACAATAACCATCTTAAATGACCTTACAAGTTCTGAGCTGGAATTACCTTTTACACTTAAACGGCGTGTACAAAGAAATTTTCAAATAAACCTTTACACTGTGCCACACACTTTATTGTTTGCTTTCTATTTGCATCATCTACACCGTCACACTATTCTATATCTCATTCATACATCACGCTCTTTGTCATTCCCAACACCAGGGGTTGGTGAGCGAAGCGAGCAGGGGGCGGAGCCCCCTAGTGATTACTCTAACAGACCTGCAGCAATCTCTGCTGTGAAGGGAGAACCTTTCAGATTGACAATCATCTTAGCAGCAGGTGTTTATGGTAGAGTGACTATTCCTGCTTGGTGTTTGCCATATGGAATTTAAATTACTATGAAAGCATGAAGAAACTATTTTCTGGTCTGATGAGACAAAATGTAACTTCAAGCACTATGTCTGGTGAAGTCATGGCACTGCTCATCACCTGTCTAATACTATCCCCATGGTGAACCATGGTGGTGGCAGCATCTTGCTATGGGGGTGCTTCTCAGTGGCATGAACATGTCAACCAGTCAGAATTTGGGGAAAGATGAACACTGCCAAATTCAGAGAGCTCCTTGCAGTAAACTTATTCCTAGGATGGGGGTGACGATTCACCTTTCAGCATGAGAATGTCCTAAAGTATACAACCATGACAATGCTGGAGTGGCTTTGGGACAAGTCTCTGACAAGAGAATATCTGTGCAGGGACCTGAAGATGTGCTGTTCTGCAAAGTACTGAATTAAGGGTTTGAATACTTATTTGAAGAAGAGATTTCAGTTTCTGATTTTTAAAATAATGTGCAAACCTTTCTGAAAAATGTTTTCGCTTTGTCATTATGTGTTATTAAATATAGATTGAAGGCCAAAAATGGCAAATTCATCCATTTAAAACTAAATCTAGAGTATAATAAAGTGAACAGAAAGTAAAGCGGTCTGAATGCTTTTTGAATATACTGTATGTATTGTGGGCGGCCACGGTGGCACAGTTGATAGCACTGCTGCCTTGCAGTTAGGAGACCTGGGTTTGCCTCCCAGGTCCTCCCTGCGTGGAGTTTGCATGTTCTCCCTGTGTCTGCATGGGCTTCCTCCCACAGTCCAAAGACATGTAGGTTAGGTGCATTGGTGATTCTAAATTGGCTCTAGTGTGTGCTTGCTGTGTGTGTGTGTGTGTGCGCCCTGCCCAGGGTTTATTTCCTGCCTTGCTCCCTGTGTTGGCTGGGATTGGCTCCAGCACACCCCGTGTCCCTGTAGTTAGGATATAGCAGGTTGGATAATGGATGGATGTATATAGTGTAAGAGCCATTTGCTAGTTATTTAAGTTACATTAAATGTCTGCCTTTCAATTAGTGCATAGTGTATGAGAGGTTCTTATAACCCTCACAAGCTGAACTGATATGGAATATTCTAATATTTATGTCCCTCTAATTACAGATTAGTCTCAGTGACATGAGACTAAGACATGGAGGGCACACGGTTTCAAACCATGCCTTAACATGCTCAGTTGTATGTGCAGAGCTGTATGTTTAGAATGTACTGAATGTGAAGTAGAGAACAGAGAAATAACTCATCCTTCAATTGAAGTTTAACAAGAAGAAACATTGTTCTTTTTTTGCCTTTTTATTTTATGTGTGTAATAAATTTTCTCTATACTTGTGTGCGCTGTTTGATTGGAAATTTCACTGAACCTTTTAAAACAAACTTTTTTGAACTGAGAGACTTCTTTTGGCACATGTTTGGCTCATGCTTGATCCCGCCTTACTCTCAACTACATATAATGCTGTCAAAAATTTAAATTGAAATAAAATTCTAGTGAGCATTGTTAGTCATTCAGTCATTTTCTAACCCACTTAGTTTTGAATAGGGTCATGGGGGTCTGCTGGAGCCTATCTCAGCTAGCATATGGTGCAAGGCAGGAACAAACCCTGGACAGGTGACAGTCCATCACACACACAGACATCAACCCCAGCCACACATTACAGCCAATTTTGGATTTCCAATTCACCTAGCCTGCAAGTCTTTGGACTGTGGGAGGAAACTGGAGCACCCAGTGGAATCCCATGCAGACATGGGGAGAACATGCAAATTCCACACAGGGAAGACCTGGGACATGAACCCTGGTCTCCTTACTGTGAGGGAGCCACCAATGCCCCCCAATTATTATTGCCAACTGCCAAATCAAAACACAATCTTTAGTAGTCCAAAAAAGAGACTTTCTCAAATGTTCTCAATCTGGAGTCTCAAGTGTAAGGCAGGAACCAGTCTTGGATGTATTTCTAGTCAATCGCATGCTTTTTTTTTTACAATTTTACAAAGTCATAACTAAACACAGTTTCTTTAAATAAAGCTTTTGATCTAAAATGAATATCAACACAATATTTGCAGTAATATCCAGTGGGATAACATTGTATAATGGTATCCTATACTACATTCCTTTCATGAAATGCTCAAATAAAAGAACCCTAACCCACCTATACTGATTATCCACTATGAGATATTGAAGGTTAAAATAACAGAATACAACAACATAGTCCATCTTGAGAGGTGGTGTTATTTCTCTAGAATTATAAATAACAATGCTAGTAATCCCAGAGTCTTATTCTCTACAATCGATCGTGTGCTAAACCCAGCTCACTCAATGAAATGCCTCCAAAAATCTTCCAGTGAAACTTGTGAGGCTTTTGCTGTATTTTTTAATCAGAAAATTAATGATATTAGAAATAATATAGTACATCTCTCCAACACTGATCCACTTAAACCCGGATATTCTATATAGTGTTCCACAAGGATCTATCCTGTGTCCACCACTGTTCTTTTCGATTTACATGCTTCTGTTAGATCAGATTATCTCAGGGCATAACGTGAGCTACCACAGTATTTATCAATAGCGCCTGACATCCCCGACACTCTTGATTCACTGACACAATGTCTTACTTGTGTTTCTGAATGGATGAGTAGTAATTTTCTCAAACTAAATAAGGAGAAAACAGAAATTTTAGTGATTGTCAAAAATGGATATAATGAGGTAATTAAAAATAAACTTGATGCATTAGGATTAAAAGTCAAGACAGAGGTAAAGAATTTAGGGGTAACTATTGACTCTGACCTGAATTTTAAATCACATATTAATCAGATTACTAGGACAGCATTTTTTCACTTAAGAAATATAGCAAAAGTTAGAGCTCTTATAACATTGCAAGATGCTGAGAAATTAGTTCACTCTTTTGTTTTTAGTCAGCTAGATTACTGTAACACACTCCTCTAAGGACTACCCAAAAAAGACATCAATTGATTGCAACTAGTGCAGAATGCAGCTGCTAGAATCTTAACTAGGAAAAGAAAATCTGAGCACATCAACCAGTTTTGATGTCACTACACTGGTTACCTGTGTCATTTAGAATTGACTTTTAAATACTGCTTATAGTTTACATATCCTTAAATAGATAGATAGATAGATAGATAGATAGATAGATAGATAGATAGATAGATAGATAGATAGATAGATAGATAGATAGATAGATAGATAGATAGATAGATAGATAGATAGATAGATAGATAGATAGATAGATAGATAGATACTTTATTAATCCCAGGGGGAAATTCAAATACGCCAGCAGCAAAAAAATATTAAATTAAAGAGTAATAAAAAATGCAGGTAAAAAAACAGACAATAACTTGAATAATGTTCAACGTTTACCCCCTCTGGTGGAATTGAAGAGTTGCATAGTTTGGGGGAGGAATGATCTTCTCAGTCTGTCAGTGGAGCAGGACAGTGACAGCAGTCTGTCGCTGAAACTGCTCCTCTGTCTGGAGATGACACTGTTTAATGGATGTAGTGGATTCTCCATAATTGATAGGAGCCTGCTGAGTGCCCGTTGCTCTGCTACGGATGTCAAACCGTCCAGCTCTATGCCAACAATAGAGCCTGCCTTCCTCACCAGTTTGTCCAGGCGTGAGGCATCCTTCTTCTTAATGCTGCCTCCCCAGCACACCACTGCGTAGAAGAGGGCACTCGCCACAACCATCTGATAGAACATCTGCAGCATCTTACTGCAGATGTTGAAGGATGCCAGTCTTCTAAGAAAGTACAGGCGGCTCTGTCCTTTCTTGCACAGAGAATCAGTATTGGCAGTCCAGTCCAATTTATCGTCCAGCTGCACTCCCAGGTATTCATAGGTCTGCACCCTCTGCACACAGTCACCTCTGATGATCATGGGGTCCATGAGGGGCCTGGGTCTCCTAAAATCCACCACCAGTTCCTTGGTTTTGCTGGTGTTCAGTTGTAGGTGGTTTAAGTCACACCATTTAACAAAGTCCTTGATGAGGTTTCTATACTCCTCCTCCTGCCCACTCCTGATGCAGCCCACGATAGCAGTGTCATCAGCAAACTTTTGCACGTGGCAGGACTCCGAGTTATATTGGAAGTCCGATGTATATAGGCTGAACAGGACTGGAGAAAGTACAGTCCCCTGCGGCGCTCCTGTGTTGCTGACCACAATGTCAGATCTGCAATTCCCGAGACGCACATACTGATAGATAGATAGATAGATAGATAGATAGATAGATAGATAGATAGATAGATAGATAGATAGATAGATAGATAGATAGATAGATAGATAGATAGATAGATAGATAGATAGATAGATAGATAGATACTTTATTAATCCCAGGGGGAAATTCACATACTCCAGCAGCAAAAAATATTAAATTAAAGAGTAATAAAAAAATGCAGGTAAAAAACAGACAATAACTTGAATAATGTTCAACGTTTACCCCCTCTGGTGGAATTGAAGAGTCGCATAGTTTGGGGGAGGAATGATCTTCTCAGTCTGTCAGTGGAGCAGGACAGTGACAGCAGTCTGTCGCTGAAACTGCTCCTCTGTCTGGAGATGACACTGTTTAATGGATGTAGTGGATTATCCATAATTGATAGGAGCCTGCTGAGTGCCCGATGCTCTGCTACGGATGTCAAACCGTCCAGCTTTATGCCAACAATATAGCCTGCCTTCCTCACCAGTTTGTCCAGGCGTGAGGCATCCTTCTTCTTAATGCTGCCTCCCCAGCACACCACTGCGTAGAAGAGGGCACTCGCCACAACCATCTGATAGAACATCTGCAGCATCTTACTGCAGATGTTGAAGGATGCCAGTCTTCTAAGGAAGTACAGGCGGCTCTGTCCTTTCTTGTACAGAGAATCAGTATTGGCAGTCCAGTCCAATTTATCGTCCAGCTGCACTCCCAGGTATTTATAGGTCTGCACTCTCTGCACACAGTCACCTCTGATGATCACGGGGTCCATGAGGGGCCTGGGTCTCCTAAAATCCACCACCAGTTCCTTGGTTTTGCTGGTGTTCAGTTGTAGGTGGTTTAAGTCGCACCATTTAACAAAGTCCTTGATGAGGTTTCTATACTCCTCCTCCTGCCCACTCCTGATGCAGCCCACGATAGCAGTGTCGTCAGCAAACTTTTGCACGTGGCAGGACTCCGAGTTATATTGGAAGTCCGATGTATATAGGCTGAACAGGACCGGAGAAAGTACAGTCCCCTGCGGCGCTCCTGTGTTGCTGACCACAATGTCAGATCTGCAATTCCCGAGACGCACATACTGAGGTCTGTTTGTAAGATAGTCCACGATCCATGCCACTAGGTATGAATCTACTCCCATCTCTGTCATCTTGTCCCTAAGGAGCAGAGGTTGGATGGTGTTGAAGGCGCTAGAGAAGTCTAGAAACATAATTCTTACAGCGCCATTGCCTCTGTCCAAGTGGGAGAGGGATCGATGTAGCATATAGATGATGGCATCTTCCGCTCCCACCTTCTCCTGGTATGCGAACTGCAGAGGGTCGAGGGCATGTTGGACCTGTGGCCTCAGGTGGTGAAGCAGCAGCCGCTCCATGGTCTTCATCACATGTGATGTTAGAGCAACAGGCCGGAAGTCATTCAGCTCACCAGGACGTGATACCTTTGGGACTGGGGTGATGCAAGATGTTTTCCAAAGCCTCGGGACTTTCCCCTGTTCCAGGCTCAGGTTGAAGATGCGCTGTAGAGGACCCCCCAGCTCTGATGCACAGACCTTCAGCAGTCGTGGCGATACTCCATCTGGACCTGCTGCTTTGCTGGCACAAAGTTTCCTCAGCTCTCTGCTCACTTGCGCTGCTGTAATTGTGGGTGGGGATGTCTCTCCTATGTTGGTATCAGCAGAAGGATGTGTACAGAGTGCAGTACTCCGAGGTGAGAGTGGGTTAGGGTGGTCAAACCTGTTAAAGAAGATGTTCATTTGGTTTGCTCTCTTCACGTCTCTCTCGATGGTGGTACCCCGCTTTGAGCTGCAGCCAGTGATGATCTTCATCCCATCCCACACTTCCTTCATGCTGTTGTTCTGCAACTTCTGCTCCAGCTTTCTCCTGTACTGCTCTTTCGCCGCCCTGAGCTGGACTCGGAGTTCCTTCTGCACGCGCTTGAGCTCATGCTGATCACCTTCTTTAAAGGCCCTTTTCTTTTGGTTCAAAAGGCCCTTGATGTCACTTGTAATCCATGGCTTGTTGTTAGCATAGCAGCGTACAGTTCTTACTGGAACTACAATGTCCATACAGAAGTTGATGTAGTCAGTAGTGCAGTCAACAACCTCCTCAATGTTCTCACTATGTGATCCCTGCAGGATATCCCAGTCTGTAGTTCCAAAAAGTTCTCTCAGAGTATTCTCAGCCTCCGGGGTCCACTTCCTGAATGATCGTGTGGTTACAGGTAGGACTCTCACTTTTGGTTTGTAGTGAGGCTGAAGCAGAACCAGGTTATGATCTCCTTTCCCAAGCGCAGGCAGCGGGGTGGCGCTGTATGCGTCTTTAACGTTTGCATACAGTAAATCAATAGTCTTATTTCCCCGGGTGTTACAGTCCACATACTGGGAGAATGCAGGTAATGTTTTGTCCAACGTCACATGGTTAAAGTCTCCAGCGATTAGCACAAGTGCCTCGGGGTGCTGCGTTTGTAACTTAGCAACAGCAGAATGGATGATGTCACTCGCTGTCTCCACGTCCGCCCGAGGAGGAATATACACGATGACAACAATGACGTGTCCAAACTCTCTGGGCAAGTAATAGGGTCGCAGACTTACGGCCAACAGTTCGATGTCCCTGCAGCAAGTGGAGATTTTGACTTTAACATGTCCAGAGTTACACCACCGTGTATTAACATAGAGAGCGAGTCCTCCTCCTTTGTGCTTCCCACAGGTACTTGCGTCTCTGTCCGCTCTAACGGTGCTAAACCCGGGTAGCTCCACATTAGCATCTGGGATGGTGTTAGTTAGCCACGTTTCGCAGAAACACAACAAACTGCATTCTCTGAAGGTTCTGACATTTTTCACCAGCGCAGCCAGTTCGTCGATCTTATTTGAGACTGAGTTCACATTCCCCAGAATAACAGAAGGCACCTAAGGCTTAAAACGCCACTTTCTCGCAAGCCGCTTCATTTTTAGCTTACTGAGGTCTGTTTGTAAGATAGTCCACGATCCATGCCACCAGGTATGAATCTACTCCCATCTCTGTCAGCTTGTCCCTAAGGAGCAGAGGTTGGATGATGTTGAAGGCGCTAGAGAAGTCTAGAAACATAATTCTTACAGCGCCACTGCCTCTGTCCAAGTGGGAGAGGGATCGATGTAGCATATAGATGATGGCATCTTCCGCTCCCACCTTCTCCTGGTATGCGAACTGCAGAGGGTCGAGGGCGTGTTGGACCTGTGGCCTCAGGTGGTGAAGCAGCAGCCGCTCCATGGTCTTCATCACATGTGATGTTAGAGCGACAGGCCGGAAGTCATTCAGCTCACCAGGACGTGATACCTTTGGGACTGGGGTGATGCAAGATGTTTTCCAAAGCCTCGGGACTTTTCCCTGTTCCAGGCTCAGGTTGAAGATGCGCTGTAGAGGACCCCCCAGTTCTGATGCACAGACCTTCAGCAGTCATGGCGATACTCCATCTGGACCTGCTGCTTTGCTGGCACAAAGTTTCCTCAGCTCTCTGCTCACTTGCGCTGCTGTAATTGTGGGTGGGGATGTCTCTCCTATGTTGGTATCAGCAGAAGGATGTGTAGAGAGTGCAGTACTCCGAGGTGAGAGTTGGTTAGGGTGGTCAAACCTGTTAAAGAAGATGTTCATTTGGTTTGCTCTCTTCACGTCTCTCTCGATGGTGGTACCCCGCTTTGAGCTGCAGCCAGTGATGATCTTCATCCCATCCCACACTTCCTTCATGCTGTTGTTCTGCAACTTCTTCTCCAGCTTTCTCCTGTACTGCTCTTTCGCCGCCCTGAGCTGGACTCGGAGTTCCTTCTGCACGCGCTTGAGCTCATGCTGATCACCGTCTTTAAAGGCCCTTTTCTTCTGGTTCAAAAGGCCCTTGATGTCACTTGTAATCCATGGCTTGTTGTTAGCATAGCAGCGTACAGTTCTTAATGGAACTACAGTGTCCATACAGAAGTTGATGTAGTCAGTAGTGCAGTCAACAACCTCCTCAATGTTCTCACTATGTGATCCCTGCAGGATATCCCAGTCTGTAGTTCCAAAACATTGTCTCAGAGCATTCTCAGCCTCCGGGGTCCACTTCCTGAATGATCGTGTGGTTACAGGAAGGACTCTCACTTTTGGTTTGTAGTGAGGCTGAAGCAGAACCAGGTTATGATCTCCTCTCCCAAGCGCAGGCAGCGGGGTGGCACTGTATGCGTCTTTAACGTTTGCATACAGTAAATTAATAGTCTTATTTCCCCGGGTGTTGCAGTCCACATACTGGGAGAATGCAGGTAATGTTTTGTCCAGCGTCACATGGTTAAAGTCTCCAGCGATTAGCACAAGTGCCTCGGGGTGCTGCGTTTGTAACTTAGCAACAGCAGAATGGATGATGTCACTCGTTATCTCCACGTCCGCCCGAGGAGGAATATACACGATGACAACAATAACGTGTCCAAACTCTCTGGGCAAGTAATAGGGACGCAGACTTACAGCCAACAGTTCGATGTCCCTGCAGCAAGTGGAGATTTTGACTTTAACATGTCCAGAGTTACACCACTGTGTATTAACATAGAGAGCGAGTCCTCCTCCTCGTTGCATCCTATATTTCAGAATGTCTTTCACTTTACACTCCAAATTGTAACCTTAGATCTTCAAATGAGTGTCTGCTTATAATTCCAAGAGCTAAACTTAAAAGAAGAGGTGAGGCAGCCTTCTGCTGTTAAGCACCTAAAATCTGGAATATCTTACCGATAGAAATTCGCCAGGCTAATACAGTGGAGCACTTTAAAAAACTGCTAAAAACTCATTATTTTAACATGGCTTTCTCATTGATTCATTTTAGTTTACTCCTGATACTCTGTATATGCATTTAATTATCAATGTCATTCCCAGTGGCTCCATAATCCGTACTAATCCCTGCCTTCTCTTCTGTTGTTTTTCTGGTTTTCTGTGGTGGCGACCTGCGCCGCAAACCACCTAATCAAAGCACCGTGGTGTCCCTACAATGATGGATCAAAGGCCAGAAGTCCACATGACTGTCATCATCAAGTTCTTCCATGTGAACCCTGAATACAATGAGGACTGATTGTGAGGTCATTTATGTTAGGCAGAATGTCTAGAGGGGGCTGGGCGGTCTTGTGGCCTCAGAATCCCTGCAGATTTTATTTTTTTTCTCCAGCCGTCTGGAGTTTTTTTTGTTTTTTCTGTCCTCCCTGGCTATCAGACCTTACTTTTACTCTATGTTAATTATCCATCCATCCATTTTCCAACCCACTGAATCCGAACACAGGGTCAAGGGGGTCTGCTGGAGCCAATCCCAGCCAACACAGGGCACAAGGCAGGAACCAATCCCGGGCAGGGTGCCAACCCACCGCAGCTCTATGTTAATTAGTGTTCCCTAATTCTATTTTCTAATTTATTATGTCTTTTTTTTCTTTCTTCATTATGTAAAGCACTTTGAGCTACATCATTTGTATGACAATGTGCTATATAAATAAATGTTGTTGTTGTTGTCGTTTATGACTTAATGGGAAACAACAACATTCCTTTCTGCTTTTTGAATATACATGCATAACTACTTCAGATTGGAATTTTTTTTGCAATTTAGTTCTTTCAATAGGGGAGAAAAAGGGGGTTGAGTGATCAGTAAGGTAGATTTATTTTTGTAACACTGGGTCTGTAATACTGTACCAATTATACAGTTGTGACATTGATTGTGTTTTACTGTCTCTGCATAAACTAATTATAATTAAAGTATATTACTATTATAACCATAGCATTTTCAAACCTGAATTGCAGGGTGCCAAAGCCTTATATGTCAAATATTATTGTTGTAATCAAGATAATGATTATTTATAATTTCTTCACTTTTAAAAATATCAGTGCTTTGACTATTTTGCAAGGTTTCATCTTAGAAGTCACTCAATTCATTAAGACTCGGGAAAGAATCTGAGTTTTACAGTCTCTGCATACTCATAGATTAATGAAAATTAAAGTATATTACTATTATAACCATAACATTCTCAAACCCGCTTAATCCAATTCAGAGGTGCAGAGGGCCAGAGCCTTACATGTCACCTATTACTGTATAATCATAATCAGGATAATGAGTGTTTATCTGTAATTTCTTCATTTTTAAAAATATTAATGCTTTGATTATTTTACAATGTTTCATCTTATAGGTTCACCCAATTCTCTTATGCTCAAGAATGATGAGGAAAAATAAAATTTGTCTTCTAAAACTTATCAAAATGTGGTAATTCCCCAGAGGATCTGCCTTTTAGCTTTTATAATACGTTCAATATAGGAAAAAACAATTATCAATATACTAGTTTCTCCTTCACCTAAACAAACCAAGGTTTTTCATCTTTGCTGTCTTTTTTATTATCTTTTAATCAGGAGTTTTGAAGCCATTATATTTCTGACTGCTACTTTGGCAAAAATCTTTAAGAAGTTTAAGTAGTGCTATTACAGTACAGCATTAAGCATTTTTTGCTAAGTAAAACATCAGAATATTCAGGATCACAATTTTATCTGTAGTTTTAGACCTTTGAACTGTTTGTTATTTCAATAGTACTTGCTAAATATCCCAGATGGGCACAATCTTTCAATATATAATTGTCACACGTGCGCACAGTCAAGGTATGTAGTAACCCACCGAGATGAGAGGGGGTGCTGCGGCTAGTGTTGTCATCTCCTTCTTTGCCCAGAAGCCACCCGGTGAAGACCCCATTTCTGGTGTAACTGCCATAAAACCTCAGCTGTCATGGAAGCAGGCATCATTACTGGCTAGAGCAACCCGCTGCATGGAACTCCACTGGAAACAATTGCAACCTGCTATTCTTGTTTTCTGGATTCCCTGAAATGGGACTCCCACCAAAGAGTGTTATTTCTTTTGTTTTGCTTTTTCAATGTCTACAGACAATAAAAGGTATGATCCGTTTGGTGTCTCAAAATTGTCTTGCTTTTTCAAGACCTGTAATTTCTGCACTTGAACACAATATACCTATTTACACTTTGCATGGGGAAAGTGTAAGGGAATTATTTTGTGCAGCCAGTTACTTTTGGAAATGCATTCACTTTGTTAATGTGTCTTATCTGCATTGCAGATAACTTCACACCATGTGAATTTGCCATTAGGCATTTGCCCAGCAAACTAGAAAAAAGATGAAAGTTGTTTGGTTTATCCACATTGATTTTGATTAACCATTTCGAGGAAAGACCATCTTTATTTTGGTGGACTCACATTCCAAGTCACTAAAGATGTCTCTTTTGCACTCCATGTCTTCTAACACAGCTATAACCACCTTGCACCTTATCTTTGCTGCACATAAATTATTACATGCTTTTGTCTCAGAAAACCCATTGATATTTCACAAATCAGTTACCATATATTCATGGCTATTTATGGAGCCTGTTACAAAACTAAATAAATAAAGGTTCTTTTTGGAACCTTCTTTTCTAAGCAAGAGAAAAGGTTCAGGGATGCAGTGCTTCCAGGGTTTACTAGGCCACAGCACCCTCTGGAATTTTTGTACAGACACTACAGTTTGGGGTTTGAAGGTCAAAAATCAAAATCGGTGCACACCGAGAAAATGACTGTAGCAAAGTCTGAAAAATTCTCCAGCCTCTTTCTTGGGTTAATTGAGTCAATTGTGGTATTTTGGAGAAGTGCAAATGAAGAAGTAATGCCAGCTAGTCATGTATGGATCTTTTCTGCAGTCAAGACCATTTAGGATTAATTTTATCTTTATCTGTTACAGTGGTGGCACAGTTTTATTTATTTATTTGTTTGTTTGTTTGTTTGCTTTTGAAAATTGATAAAGTCACTGTTAAAGATTCTAATTTACTGTTAAAATTTCTTTTGTGATTTGCTGTAAACTTGTAACAGATGCCACACGCATTTACATCGGGAGTCTCTACAGGGCCCTTGTAAGATAAGCACACCAACACCAGTGTTAGAGGAAGTACTATTGCTAATGCCCTCTTTATGACACCCACAGACCAGTGGACGAGTCCCTCGACAGTCCCTGTTGTCACTTCTGGCTTTGACCTGGTAGTCCCACCTCTTCAGCCTGCAGGCTGTTTAAAGAATGAAGCTGCCAGAAGTTGGTGTTCTTTGACGAATTTGGACTTTAACCGAATGGAGCTCCACAGCAGATAGCCATTCTTATAGCCTGAGAGAGAGACCATCAGATGGCTGACATTCATGATATTGTTTTTGATTTTATGTTTCTTATTAAACGGTGTACTCGTTTGGTCTCCAACACCTCACTGTGTCCTCATTATTCATACACTGAATATTTCTACTCACAGAATTAAAATAACACATTGACCCTAAATTTAAAACTGCTATGATGTCCCTATCTGACCCATCTACAAATCCAATATCTTCATATGGAATTTGCAAAGTGTATCTGAAGTTGCACAACTAAGTTAAATAATGGGTGTGAAAACGGGCTTCTCCCAATAAGAATAAGAGTGACAGAGTCCTTCTCTCTGAGGAAGACATCTTAGCAGTATGCAGCTGAAAATATATGTGCAGTGTTTGAGTGACGTTATTGAAGTGAGAGTGACAAGATGAAGTTAAACTAAACTAAACAGACCACCCATTCTTTTCAAAAATGAATTTACAATATACATGTATTTTGTCTGGGTGTGCAATACTGTTCCTTAGCTTTTTATGTAAAATATGGTTTGTTGGATATTGGCTGCATTTGCCAACTTCTGGTGTTCCTTCCTGATTAGATTCTTCCACCATAGCTGATGGAGTTTGGGCTATATTATTGATAAATATTCATCAAAATGTCAATTTACTTGATACTTTTTGTTGTACCTGTACAGTACACATCCCACCTTTGCATCACTTTTAATAAATCTTGTCTTTCTCTTTCAGATAAAATAAAATAAATAAATGATCATGAGATAAATATGCAAATAAACTTATTGTGAAATGTGACAATAAATACATAAATATATGAAAACAGAAGGATGTGATCATAAATAAGTAAATGTGGCATGTATTTTTTTGTTTGCTTATTTCATTGTGTATTTATTAATTTATTAAAGGTTGGTGCAGTGGAAGTGCTGCTGCCTTGCAGCAAGGAGACCAGGGTTTGTGTCCCAGGTCCTCACTACATGGAGTTTGCATGTTCTCCCCATGTGTGCATTGGTTTCTCCCACAACCAAAGTCAAGCAGGTTAGGTGAATTGGTGATGCTAAAATGGCCTTAGTGTGTGTGTGTGTGTGTGTGTGTGTGTGTGTGTGTGTGTGTGTGTGTGCGTGCGTGTGTGTGTGCGTGCGTGTGTGTGTGTGTGTGTGTGTGTGTGTGTGTGTGTGTGTGTGTGTGTGTGGACTGGACTGCTGCCCTGTCCAGGTGTTATTCCTGCTATGCTCCCTATGCTATCTGGGAAAAGCTGCATCCCCCCAGCAACTCTGGTCTGGATTAAGCTGGTTAGAAAATGACATGACATGATTTCTTTATTTATTTCAGTGACACCGCATACAACATGAAATGTGACTTGAAATTAAAGGTTGAGAGGCTGACCTCTAATAAATAGTGCTTGATAGTTAAAGAAAAAATGACTATTTAATTTCAACGTGTATTTTATGTTGTGTGTGGCATCACTGAAATAAATAAATCAGGACATAGAAAAATCTGAAACAGAAACATATTCCATGACACATTTAATTATGCACACTGATCGTTGTTTTTCTTTATTATTGTCACATGTCACAATTTATTTATTTAATTCATTGTATACCTTTCTATTAATTTATTTTTGTTTGAAATATTCCTCCATATTCTCTGTAGCATTTTGAGTCATATTGCCTTGCAGTTGGCGTTACGGCACAAACGACCTCCCAATGGACAGAACAGAAGCAGATGAAAACTGTCTGCAGAATGCACTCTAACACATGACCGAACTCCGATTTAGAATTACCAATAGGCTTGACATCATGTCTTTTGACTGGGGTATGGAAAATATTTCCCTCTTCATTTGGCGTTCAACAATGTCTCGTCTAATTCTTATTAATGTGAAACATGCACATGCACACAATCACACTCATTTTAACCATAATTTTGTCTCCATTGTTACAGATTGGGGTGCCGCAGTGGTAGCACTGCTGCCTCGCAGTAAGGAGACCAAAGTTCGTGTCCTGGGTCCTCCCTGCATGTAGTTTGTATGTTCTTTCCGTGTCTGCGTGGATTTCTTCCGGAGGCGCTGGTTTCCTCCCACAGTCCAAAGACGCACAGGTTAGAGGGATTGTCAATACTAAACTGGTGCAAGTGGTTGTGTGTGAGTGTGTATTCGCGCTGCTATGGACTGGCGCTCTGCTAGAGTTTGTTCCTGCCTTGCTATTTATTGCACCCTGACCCTTTTCAGGATTAAGGGGCTTAGAAAATGACTGCTGACTGACTGTTGCAGATTGATTGCTAAATCTGAACAGACGGTGGATGTTTGAGTATTCTGGCGTCCCGTCCTGTGTTGGTTATTGTCTGGTAGAAAAATACAAACTGGGATTACGGTACAGGCATTAAAATATAAGGATGAATAATAATTTCTACATCATTAACACTGCAAAGTTGTAGTTACACGTTTTTTTATAACAAGTATACATTGCTATGGTTTACTTTAAAGGTGAGCTATATAGTGCGTGCAGTTTTAATTGTAAACGATAATCAAGATTTAAGTTCTCGTAAAATATGAATATAACATTCATTTTATACAAAATTAATTCCGGAATTAACATACGGAGGCTACTGTGGTTTTAGCATGAATAGACCAAATGAGTAAGTTGCGGTGCTGACGGTCCGATAAGATCAAATCATTGACATAATATACTCACCAGTAGCCGAGGAGCGCCCTTCTCACAGCCGAAGAAGATCGCGAACTTTTTTCCCCTCGGAGTTCCTTTATTTATAGTGAGCCTTTCCTCAATTATCATTCAGCACTAGAGCATCCACCCCATGCAGATCTCACGCTAGCCTATCGCCTTAAACTATCACTTTGTTAAACGAATCAGATTTCTATTAGTAACATTCAAAAGCATTTAAGTTAAAAAAAAGAAAGAAGAAGAAGAAGAAAAAAGCTTTAGTGCTCCGTGCAAACTGTGTAATGAGACAAAGCATTTCTAAAAAAGCAGATCTAGGTTTCAAAAACAGGCATCTCCTAAAAAAGTTATTAAGTGTGTACAGCAGATTCAGAAAGTACTAGGACACTTTGACTGTCTGTACAGTTTACTGTGTTGTAGATTTAATTTTAAACTGATAAACTGTCGGTCCACACTTGATAACCCTTAATGACAAACTGAAAACATATTTTCAGAAACGTCTGCACATTTATTAAAAAATAAAAACCTGAAATCTCTCATTTATAGAAGTATTTAGTCCCTTTATAGCACTCCAAATTGTGATCAGTTGCATCCTGCTTTCTTCAATTCTATTTGAGATTTGTCCAGAACTTAATTGGAGACCCCCTGTGGCAAACTGCATTGATTGAACATCATTCAGAAAGGTACACACCTGTGAATATAAGGTCACAAATCTCACACTGCCCATCAGGGCAAAAAAAAGGAGCCATGAAGTCCAAAAACTCTTTGTAGACTTCTGCAATCAAACTGTAGTGAGGCATACTCTGACAATTCTATTACTAAAAATCTGAGTGTTCCACAAGAGCCTAGTTTTCTCAATAATTGTGAAACAGATGAAATTTGGAACCACCAAGAGTTTTCCTAGAGCTTTCCATCCTTCCAAGCTGTGTAATCTGGCAAGAAGAGCCAAAGTCAGGAAGGTGACCAAGAACCTGATAGTCACTTTAACAGAGCTTCAGAAGTTCTCTGATGGAAGGACAACCATCGCAGTACCACTCAATCTGTCATTGATGGTAGAGTGACTAACTCACAATCTAAGGACTCTAAGGGCATTAGAACAAGATTTTAAAATTGAGCACTATGTCTGGGAAAAATCAGGGAACTGCATATTATCTCTCTAATGTCATCCCTACAGTGAGCACAGTGGTGGTATCATCATGCTGTGGGGTGCTTCTCAGTAGCTGGGCCTGAGGAATGGTTAGAACTGAGGGGATGATGAATGCAACCAAATAAAGTCCTTGAAAACCTGATCTATAGTGTGCATCACCGACTAGGGCATAATGATACGAAGCATAAAGCCAAGGCAACACTGGAGTGGCTTCCATACAAGTGTCTGATGGTCCATGAGTCGCCCAGCCAAAGCCCAGACTTAAACACCATAGAACATGTGTTGAGAGACGTAAGCAATGTAATGGAGCTTGAAAGCATCTGCCAGAAAAAATTAGATCAACAGTCCAAAGTGTGCAAAACGCAGGTGTGCAAAAGTCATAGAGACTTAACCAAGAAGATTCAAAGCTGTTATTGCTGCCAAAAGGGCTTCTCCAAAGTACTGAATTAAGGGTCTGAATGCCTACGGTGCCCCTAATGTCCCGTAAGGTGAATTTTTTTTATCTCCATAGGAATGCTTATATGAATGAAAGGTTTCTGTTTTGGATTTTTTAATTTTTTTTTTGTTTGGATTTTCAAACCTTTCTGAAAACATGTTTTGATTTTCTCATTGTGGGTTATTGATTGTAGGTTGATGGGCAAAAATTTCAAATGTATCCATTTAAAGTTAAATCTACTACACAATAAAAAGTGAAGGAAGTGAAGGGGTCTGAATATTTTCTGAATCCACTGTTCATCCACCTTTTTACTGAAACCTCAGTTTCTGAGCAATGGGGAGCTGGGGCCTATCCCGACAGTATTATGTGCAAGACAGGAACAAATTCTGATGAGCCTTTCTATTTGCCCCAATTTAACTTGTTATTTTTGCGTTTAATGGTTCTGCTTCAGCCTCACTATGAACCAAAAGTGAGAGTCCTACCTGTAACCACACGATCATTCAGGAAGTGGACCCCGGAGGCTGAGAATACTCTGAGAGAATGTTTTGGAACTACAGACTGGGATATCCTGCAGGGATCACATAGTGAGAACATTGAGGAGGTTGTTGACTGCACTACTGACTACATCAACTTCTGTATGGACATTGTAGTTCCAGTAAGAACTGTACGCTGCTATGCTAACAACAAGCCATGGATTACAAGTGACACCAAAGGCCTTTTGAACCAGAAAAAAAGGGCTTTTAAAGACGGTGATCAGCATGAGCTCAAGCGCGTGCAGAAGGAACTCCGAGTCCAGCTCAGGGCGGCAAAAGAGCAGTACAGGAGAAAGCTGGAGCAGAAGCTGCAGAATAACAGCATAAAGGAAGTGTGGGATGGGATGAAGATCATCACTGGCTGCAGCCCAAAGCGGGGTACCACCATCGAGAGAGACGTGAAGAGAGCAAACCAAATGAACAACTTCTTCAACAGGTTTGACCACTCTAACCCACTCTCACTCTCACCTCGGAGTACTGCACCCTCCACACATCCTTCTGCTGATACCAGCATAGGAGAGACATCCCCACCCACAATTACAGCAGCGCAGGTGAGCAGAGAGCTGAGGAGACTTCGTGCCAGCAAAGCAACGGGTCCAAGTGGAGTATCGCCACGACTGCTGAAGGTCTGTGCATCGGAGCTGGGGGGTCCTCTATAGCGCATCTTCAACCTCAGCCTGGAACCGGGGAGAGTCCCGAGACTTTGGAAAACTTCTTGTATCACCCAAGTCCCAAAGGTGTCACGTCCTAGTGAGCTGAATGACTTTTGGCCTGTTGCTCTGACATCACATGTGAGGAAGACCATGGAGAGGCTGCTGCTTCACCACCTTAGGCCACAGGTTCAACACGCCCTTGACCCTCTGCAGTTTGCATATCAGGAGAAGGTAGGAGCGGAGGATGCCATCATCTATATGCTACACCGATCCCTCTCTCACTTGGACAGAGGCAGTGGTGCTGTAAGAATTATGTTTCTACACTTCTACTGATGCGCTGTGCAAGAAAGGACAGAGCCGACTATACTTCCTTAGAAGGTTGGCATCCTTCAACATCTGCAATAAGATGCTGCAGATATTCTATCAGACAGTTGTGGCGAGCGCCCTCTTTTACGCAGTGGTGTGCTGGGGAGGCAGCATTAAGAGGAAAGACGCCTCACGCCTGGACAAACTGGTGAGGAAGGCAGGCTCTATTGTTGGCATGGAGTTGGACAGTTTAACATCTGTGGCAGAGCGAAGGGCGCTCAGCAGGCTCCTATCAATTATGGAGAATCCACTGCATCCACTTAATAGTATCATCTCCAGACAGAAGAGCAGCTTCAGCAACAGACTGCTGTCACTGTCCTGCTCCACTGACAGATTGAGGAGATCGTTCCTCCCCCAAAATATACGACTCTTCAATTCCACCTGGGGGGGTAAACGTTAACATTTAACATTATACAAAGTTATTGTCTGTTTTTCACCTGCATTATTATCATTCTTTAATTTAATGTTATTTATTGTATCAGTATGCTGCTGCTGAAGAATGTGAATTTCCCATTGGGATTAATAAAGTATCTATCTATCGATCTATCTATCTATCTATCTATCTATCTATCTATCTATCTATCTATCTATCTATCTATCTATCTATCTATCTAATGATCAAGCTTTTTTTTGTTTGCTAACATTACTTATCTTCCTTTTTTGTTGTTAAATATTCATATATGAAGTAGTTAAAATATGAATAAGTACACTGCCAAGCAGGTTTACAGTAAAATGTATTAAATGCCACACTAAGTGAAGTCACCCAGGGGCCTCTGGGTGTTGAAGCTCAAAAGATTCCCCCCTTATCTTTTTACCATCACCAGGCTCTGTCATATGCTCATACATTATGAACATCTTGTTTGTCAAAAATAAATCAGATATTACTGTAGAAAAACAAATCCAAAACTTTACATTGAGGCAACTTTACCTTCCTTTTTTGTTCATTTGTATACTTTAATGAATGCAAGGAAGTAATTGATGAGTGTAACATCACATCTTCAGGACATTAACAGTTAATAAAATCAATTAAAAAAAGCCCATGCCATTTTGTGGCAAAAAAGTGATATTTAAGTGAATGTTTTATTGTAACATCTTTGCACCAAATAAAATAAAGACTGTTTGTTTGGGTTTGCTGTTGTTTGGTGTGTCTTATTTCCTGCAGTGGCCTCATTGTCCTCCACATTGTTGCTCACCTTTATGTTAGTGTTAAGAGATGCTGCAGAATCGAACTGCACACTACTGCTGCAAGCCTTCTCCTGACCTGACTATCTGTAAAGTTTGTTTCAATTGTTGAATTTATGGCTTGTTCAAATCACCATTTTGCTTTATTTTGTTAAATGTCAGGATTTAGTTTTTATCAAAAAAGCATAATTTTTATTATTTTCACTGCACCAGGAGTCATATTTTTATTTTAAAAGCTTTTAATTTACGTCTGATTGGATAGGTTTATAATCGTGAGCACTGAAGTAGGATAGGAGTGTGTGCCGAATAGCAGATTGTTGGGAGTGCCTGTACTGTCTGTGAAAATATGGACTTTTTCTGTTATTAGGCTTTTTTTTCTTGTATGCACTTTGTAAGAAGAGTCCCAGGGTGTGCACTCAAGCCACCCACATGGTAAATCTGGCCCTAATTAAGTATATTGATACTATTCTTCTTCTTCCTTTTCACCTGTTTCCATTTCTATGTGGGGTTGATGTGCCTAATTAACCTTCTCCATATAGCTTGGTAGCTTGGCCCTGCAACTGTAGGCAAACCCTTTTCCTTCAAATTTCTTTATCATCCATCTTCACTTCATCCTCCCCCACTTTATTATCCCCTGTACTTCCATTTCCATTACTCTTTTGCCCACATATTAATTTTATTTCCACTTAAAATATGGATACCACTTCAACTTACTTTCCTGCACCCTCTGAGATATCTCTGCTACATTTGTTGTACTTCTCATTGACTCAAATTTTATTTTTCTGTCCTTCTTTGTAACTCCACACATCCATCCCAAACTTCTCATTAATGCCATATTTAACTTGTTCTCTTGCACTCCCGTTACTGCCCGTATCTTAGCTCCTTACATCATTGTTGGTTGTACCACTGTCTTAAAAACCTTATCTTTAACCTTCACCTTAATTCTTCTATCACACAATACCCCTGATACCTTCATCTAGTTGTTTCATCCGCAATGTACTCTGTGGGTTTTCTCTGAATCTAATTCTCAATCTTTGAGTACCACTGATTCAAGGAATTTATACACTCTTTTTAATAGAGCTGTAAATGCAGGCTAACTTATGACTTATAACTTATTATAAATAAACTTCAGATATTTTGAATTCTTTATATTTATCTTCAATCCTCTTTCAAAGCTTTTCTCCATTGGTAAAACGTCCTCCTTTCCTATGCTACATAATGAATCATCCATCCATTTTTAAATTCCCTATCTAGTTAAGTTTATGGTGGAAAGCAACTCTGAATAGGATACAAATCCACATCCTAACACTCACTTATGGCCAATAAGTCTAACACAATCGTTTTTGGGGTGTGGGAGGAAAAAAAAAGATAATTAGAGATTAATCAATGCACATGTAAACTCCATACAGACTGGGAGGGAACAGAAATTTAAACCTAGAAGATATGCCGTCTAGAAGAAAAAGGAAATTTGAAAAAAAGAGGATTAAATAAAAGGTATTCAATAAATAATAAAAATAAAATGTCATATTAAACAAGAGAATATCACTTGTAAGATGCAGTAGGGAAAACTGAGAGCTCAGAAGGTATTGATATTATATTTTCTGTTTCAAAGAACTGAAGAGACATGGGGGAGAATTCAAGACAGTGTACTACACAACATGTATCCAGCAGGTGGCGATAGCTCCCTTGTTGGAATGAGTGGTAATTACAACTCAAAGACACATGATATCCTATATGGTGTTCCACAAGGCTCTATCCTGGGTCCGCTACTCTTTTCAATCTACATGCTTCCATTAGGTCAGATTATTTTAGGGCACAACGTGAGCTACCACAGCTATGCTGATGACACACAGCTGTATTTATCAATAGCACCTGATAACCCCGATTCTCTTGATCCACTAACACAATGTCTTACTTGTATTACTAAATGGATGAATAGTAACTTTCTAAAGCTAAATAAAGAGAAAACTGAAATTTTAGTGATTGGCAATAATGGATACAATGAGGCTATTAGAAATAAACTGGATGCATTAGGATTAAAAGTCAACACGGAGGTAAAAAGCTTAGGGGTAACTGTTGACTGTAATCTGAATTTTAAATCGTATATTAAGATCAGATCACTAGGACAGCATTTTTTCACTTAAGAAACATAGCAAAAGTTAGACCTCTTATATCATTGAAAGATGCTGAGAAATTAGTTCACACTTTTGTTTTTAGTCGACTAGATTACTGTAACGCACTCCTCTCAGGACTACCCAAAAAAGACATAAATCGTTTGCAACTAGTGCAGAATGCAGCTGCTAGAATCCTAACTAGGAAAAGAAAATCCGAACACATTTCTCCAGTTTTGATGTCACTACACTGGTTACCTGTGTCATTCAAGATTGACTTTAAAATTCTGCTTATGGTTTATAAAGCCTTAAATAATCTTGCTCCATCTTATATATCGGAATGTCTGACACCTTATATTCCAAATCGTAACCTTAGATCCTCAACTGAGTGTCTCCTTAGAATTGCAAGAGCAAAACTTAAAAGAAGTGGTGAGGCGGCCTTCTTCTGTTATGCACCTAAAATCTGGAATAGCCTGCCAAGAGGAATTTGCCAGGCTAATACATTGGAGCACTTTAAAAAACTGCTGAAAACACATTACTTTAACATGGCTTTCTCATAACTTCACTTTAATTTAATCCTGATACTCTGTATATCCAATTCATTATAATAACTATTCATGGTGGCTCTAAACTCCATACTAACCCCTACTCTCTTTTCTGTTTCTTTTACCCGGTTTCCTTTCCACCACCATCTACTCAAAGCACCGTGATGTTCCAACATTGGATTAAAAGCCAGAAGTCTGCATGACCATTATCATCAAGTCTCTCCATGAGAACCCTAAATACAAAGAGGACTATTTCATTTATCTTAGGTAGAATGCCCAGAGGGGACTGGGCGGTCTCGTGGCCTGGAACCCCTGCATATTTTATTTTTTTCTCCAGCTGTCTGGAGTTTTTTTTTTGTTTTTTTTTCCTCCCTGGCCATCGGACCCTATTCTTATTCTATGTTAACTAATGTTGTCTTATTTTAATTTCTTACTTTGTCTTTTATTTTTCTTTTCTTCATTATGTAAAGCACTTTGAGCTACTTTTTTGTATGAAAATGTGCTATATAAATAAATGTTATTGTTGTTGAGTTCTTTTGTAATTGTGGCATGTTACATAACCCAAAACTATATAGATTGTGATACCCAGGAGGACCGGAGGAGGGCTTGTGCCTCCTCCAGAACACGAGGGGGCGTCTGCCCTGGTTGCTTTGGGGGCTACGGGTACAGAGCTTGGAAGCTCAACCCTGTAGAGGTCCGTGGTCCCCGCCAGGGGGCGCCCCGATGCCTTGGGAGCCCTGGACCTCAGCACTTCCGCCACACCTGGAAGTGCTAGGGGGAAGAGAATTGCGGACACCCGGAGGACTTCCGGATACACCGCCAGAGCTTCTGCCACACAGGGGTGTGGCCCAGGGACAAGGAGAGAGAAGGCCCAGGAGAAGGGAGAGTGGGGCTAGAAGCATTGTGGGAGTTGTGCGGGACTGACTTGTGTGTGTTGAGAAAGAGAATAAAAGGTATTCTGGATAAATATGTGGTCTCCGACTGGTGGTGTCCGGGCAATTATCACAAGATATAATATAAAAAGGCCAAGGTTTTATACTTTTTCTTCATGTGCAGGCCCCCACTTAGGTGAATAATACAATTCCAAACAAGGCAAAGAAGATACAATTTCATGCTGACTCTGACCACTAAAAAATAGTGCACATTTCCCCAGCTGTCTTTATCTGTCTTGTCTTAAGCTTTGCCTAGCAGTTGTTAAATGGCGAATCTCTGTGCTGAATCTGGCTATGTACATGTGAGTAGAAAAAGGCAGATTTATATTTGCATAGAGCACAGTGACATATTAAACTTATACACTTATTACACAACACTAACTGGAAGAGACTAGTACAGAGTGCATCTGGTGTACTGCATTTATGAAGGTTAAACAGAATGGCCAGTTTCTTCTGAGATTTCTTGTCAAACACAGAATGCACTCACAAATAGTCGAGACATTCTACAGTAAGACAGGCAGAAAGCCAAAGAAATTGCTAAAGAGGTGCATTATATCTAGCATATTTTGAAAGATTCTAACATTCTCTAAAAACTCTCTTTTTTAAAAATTTTACATTTCATATTTTCTTCTTTACATCCTTATGTAATATACAATACATAAAACTGCTTTAGAGGAAATTATACAGGAGATTTATTCAAGTTAGGATTTATTTGTAATATCTTGCTTTTAAAGTGTGTTGTAATCTGAGAAATAACAAGTTGGCACGATTGCAACACTTTGGGGTGCCAAGCCGGCTATCACTGTTTACTTGTTGAATATGTATAAATAAAACAATGCGCAATGGCTTTCAAGAATAATATAAACAAAAGAAGGTAGTCCCTCAGCAATCAGGTATTCAGGGCTTCTTTGTGTATGGCTTTTCTGGTCTGCAGGTGGAGCTCTTCTTCTTGGTCGCTTAAGCCTTACATGACATCTTTCTTAAGGGCCTTCTAGAAATTATAGCCCAGGGAACAGAAGGAGTGGAGTTAATTGCCCTCACTGGATGGTCTTTCCATGCTGCAAAATAAAGAGTAGACAAGGTTATTAGCGGTGGCAGTGCTCCCTCTCAGCTTGAGGTGGTATCACCAACTCTGAAGAACTTGGAAGGTGACCCTCTGATGCGCATGCGTGATAAGAGTTTCTTTTAGCATTTTTAATATCTACTAGGGTACTTTGGAAATAATGATGATTGACTGAAAACAATTTTAAAGTCTTAACAATGAAAGTATGAAAAAGGTCAAGATGTGATAGTTGCAGTATCAGTAGTTTCTGTATACAAAAAAAAAAGTTTTTTTTGGCTCAGAAATGAAATTTATAGCATTTTGCAGCACTCCCAGATTCCCAAAATGTGGCAGAGGAGTTACATATTTTAGATGATAATGAGAAAAATACTTTCTGTGAAGCATGTTAAAAATTTAAAAATTACTAAGAACACAATCTTTACTCTGTGGAAAAGAAAACTGGAGAAATGAGTCTCTAAACAACATTTTATTTCTTGTATTGTCCACAATCAAACAAGGAATGCCTCAAGGGGCTGTAAAAGGCCTGTTTTTTGACAGCTCCCAGTCCTTGACTTCCTAAATAGATAAAAGAAAAAAATCACGTGGTGAAAAAAGTGGAAGAAATCTTGGGAAAGGAGAGAGAGAGAGGGAGACCCCCTTCGAGGTAGGTTGGGTGTGTAATAGATGTCAAAAAATGGAGTAAATACAGCACAAAAAAACAGAATACAAATGATCCTCTTAACGGAAGACTTCAACTCCCCTTATTCAGATGCCCTAACACACCAGTGCCATTGCAACATCATGGAAGGGTTAGTACTTTTTCCAGACATGAGCACCACTCAGTGAGCATGGATCATTCTGAAAGAGACTTAACATTGTGGGAAAATGTTATGAGGTGTATTATACAAAACGCAGTTTATGTGCATACAAAATAGCATGCTCAAGGCAAAAATCCAGTTTGTAAATATAACATTACACATCGTGCTCTTGGTTATGAAAGAAATGGGCAGACTTGGAAAGTATTTTAATGTCTATTGTCCTGGCAAATAAATTTCAGCATGCATGCTTATGTCTAGCCTTACAAATTCATAAAAATTGTTTAATGTTCCCAGTAGATATTATTTGGTGTTTATTTTGTCCATTCTTCCAAATACAGGTGGAATCTTGTTGTAATGAAATTCATGGGACCATAAAATTTTTTCATCATAATGTAAATTTCATTATCACAAATATGTGGAAAACATGTACATGTATACATGTATATTACTGTGAAAGAGATTGCAGGTGATTCGCCATCTGTAGCAGCAGGGGAGCAAGGACAGCTCTGTAGGACAACTAATTGTCGCACGATGTTAAGAACATTTAACACTGGGCTTTGACTTGCTATTCCTTGCACTCTCCTGTGCTGCCACAGTAGTGATTCCAAGCTGCTGATGTTCTTCTAATCTGAAGATGAGAGCAAAAACAGGATGTTTGCCCCCATTTAGTGACTCCTATCTTGAGTGCTGAAATAACACCTCCTACTTTGAATGAAGTCTTGAGATTGAACCTGCCTTCTCTATACAATAAAGTACTTGTATTTTATTTAATTTGAAAATGAGATGTTAGATGGCGGCACGGTGGCGCAGTGGGTAGCGCTGCTGCCTCACAGTTGGGAGACCTGGGGACCTGGGTTCGCTTCCTGGGTCCTCCCTGCGTGGAGTTTGCATGTTCTCCCCGTGTCTGCGTGGGTTTCCTCCGGGCTCTCCGGTTTCCTCCCACAGTCCAAAGACATGCAGGTTAGGTGGACTGGCGATTCTAAATTGGGCTTGGTGTGTGGGTGTGTTTGTGTGTGTCCTGCGGTGGGTTGGCACCCTGCCCAGGATTGGTTCCTGCCCTGTGTTGGCTGAGATTGGCTTTAGCAGACCCCCGTGACCCTGTGTTCGGATTCAGCGGGTTGGATAATGGATGGATGTTAGATTTTATTTTTTTACAAAAATGCAGGTATGAATACAGAATGAAAATGAGATGTTAGATTTTTTTTTAAATCAAAATAAAGGTATAAATACTGAACAGTACAGTATTCACACATGACACAAATACCCATGCAGACGCTCAGTGGAACACTGACTCAGAATTCAGCTATTAGTATGTTGTCACACTTACACTCTCATCGAGACTGCCCTTACCGGTGATTTTACAACAGACTGTCACTTTATTTTGGTCTAAGAAGAAAGCCACAGCCTGTTGCAGGGTTCCCGAGATTCATCAAAAAGTGTAGGCGTAGCATTAAATATTTTTTCAGTATCATTGGTGGCCATTTTTGGTAAAAAAAAAAAAAAAACCTTTGTCATATTGAAATTGAACATGATGTTGCATGAACGTTTGTCTGGGCCCACAAAAAATATTCATTTTTTGAAAATGTTCTTACTTCGGTCTTCGCTATAACAGGATGTGACCTGTATTATATTAATCCATTTTTATTCATACCTGCCTATTCCAATTATAGTGTTGTGGAGAGCCAGAGCCCTTTCCAGCAACATCAGTGCAAGGCCAGAGCCAACCTAAGGCACAAGCCCATTACATTGCATGTAATTTATAAAAGGTTAGCAGTTCTTGTTAAGGAACTTCATTAGGTGAATCATATGTAAATTAATTAATAAATTTACATTAAGAAGCTGAAAGATATTTACAGCATTTTGTTTCTATATAATCTCTCATTCTCTATTCTACAGTATTTATATATCATAATTTTCCTATTACATAACTTTTGTAGAGCTAGAGCCTTTTACAATGGCATCAAACATGAGGCAAGTTTCACTCAAGTACACACCCACAGTCACTAATAACAGTCCAGTTTTCAGTCTCTTAATAAAGAAAAAGAAAGCTTTGCAATGCTTGACTGCATAAACATACACATCATAGGTAAATAAACAGTAATACATTCAAATAGCATTGGGTGCAAGACAGGATCTGAAAAGGCACAGTCCCTTTAACAAATACCTTTAATTGAACTGGTATCTTTCTTTAGTAAATAATGTATTGTTTACAGGTATTTAAAATTTTGAATGACTTTGACCTGGCTAATGACTGTCTCAGAGCAATATCAGAAAAATGTAAAGCTTTACCATGCAGTTTGATCAAGTTTGATGTTAGAAAACTAATGGGAAGAGCTAAAAAAGCAGCATGGCATAGTTCATGAATGAGGAGACTAAAGGTTTGGTGGTGTTAAACTCATATGCCACTCATATGGCTCTCAATTGTATAATTCCAAAATTCTTTGCTGATGAAAGCTCTGTCCTTCAGATGAGAGATTGTGGTTATTGATTTTTTAACTTTATTCTTTTCTGCAAAATTCTGCTTAAACTATCAAGTGTGGCAGAACAAGGTAACAATTAGATACTTTGTTTTGCCAAAATCTAGTCCAATCTTCTTCTTCCTTTTTGCTGCTCTCATTAGGGGCTGCCACAGTGAATCATCTTTTTCCATAATTTCCTGTCCTCTGCATCTTGCTCTGTTACCCCCATGTCCAATACTCTGTAGATAATGTAGATAATGAATACTTTTAATAATCCCTTCACTAATGACTTCCAGGCATCCACTCAGGGGATCCATTCTGTAACAGCGAACTACTACATTCCTCACTTTAAACAATTATGACTTAAAATTGCTTACATTTTTCATTTGCTGTTTGTATTTCATTCTAGAAACTATTCATCCATCCAATGCCAATCTACTTAATTCAGTTCAGGGCTAATAGGAGCAAAAACCTCCTCTAAAAACTGATGCAAAGAAGAAAACAACTCTGAAGAGTGCATCCGGACATTGCAAGGTACACTCAAGCACAAACATGCAACATTTTAGAGCCCCCAATTAAAATAACCTGCATATCCCACAATTGTGAGAGAAAAACTGACAATTCCAGAGAAAACTCATGCAGATATAGGAAGAAAACACAGACTCTACAAAGATAGTGATAAGGCCAGGATTTGAGCAAAAGATTTACATGAGATGTATAATTATAGAGAGCAATGATAAGTCTGATGCAGTGAAATTCTGAAGTCTTGAGTTCCTTTTCTATTCATTCACTCTTGGTCACTTGAAAATAAAATATTAAAACTGTCCACTGTCTTCTCAGTCACTGTCCAGATATAACATACTTCAGCCCTTTTGTCATATTTAAAGTAAACTCAGTTGTACTTATTTATTTTTGAGTAATTCTAATCTGATAGATTCGTTCTACAGTACAGAGTGAATAAAAGTTACCCTAAGTTCTTGTCTATAAGCCGCGGCTTATCTAAGGAAAAAAGTTGTGAAAATGAAAAAATAGAATATCGGCTTATACATAAGTCCGGCTTATACACAAAATCAATTTATTAAAAAAAGTTATACATTTTTAAAAATTAATTTTTATTAATCAAAGCCATCAAATTCTTCATCAGATTCAGTATTAAAGAGATCAAACATCTCATTAAAAGATTCTGGAATTTCAGATTCGATTTGATCTTCGGATTGTTCTTCAGATTCTTCTTCACTATCAGTGGCACGAGATATCACAGTTGTTAGCACTTCGGTTGGATATTCGCAGATATTCACGGCTTTAATTCCATTTTTAATGCAATCCGCGGTTACTTCACTCCAACATTCGTCGATCCATTGACATACTTCAGCATAAGAGGCCCTTTTGATTGATCCAGACTTAGTGAATGAATGGTAACCATTGACCATCCAGTCCTCCCATTTCTCACGCATTTTGATTTTAAAAGATTTATTAACGCTTACATCCAGTGGCTGTAATTTAGATGTCAGTCCTCCAGGAATAACAGCCAATTGTGAATACTTTTTCACCTTTTCTTTGACTTCTTCTGTGATGTGAGGTCAAGCTGAATCGTATATTAAAACTGATTTCTGGCAAAAAAATGAATTCTTGCGTTAACGCCAAATGTTTTCTAACCAATAGCTGACCATATCCGCGTCAACCCATCCCTTTTCGTTTGCTGTGACAACAACTCCTTTAGGGAAGACATCTTTAGGAATAGTTTTTCGTTTGAAAATCACTAAAGGTTTGCATTTTCCACCATCGGCTGTAGCACACAAGACAACAGTAAAATTGCACTTTTCATTGCCAGTGGTAGTGATTCTGACATCAGTTGATCCCTTTGTCTCAACTGTGAAACCACTGGGCATATCGAAACTGATGGAGACCTCATCCATATTCCTGATGTGTTCGAAATTGACTCCATTGATTGCATTTTTGACAAAAACACCAAAGACAGCCATTTTCTCTTCCCAATCCTGTGGTAACTTCTGTCCAATAGATGTAATGGCTCTTACAGATAAGTTGTGTCTTTTCATGAACAGAAAACACCAACATTTGCTGCCTTTGAAGTCATTGATTTTTAAATGTTTTGCCAATTCTTTCGCTTTCAAATGAATTCCAGTGGTCGACACTCTTCTATTTTCATTGCGTCTGGAGATAATCCATGTCTTCAATTGTGACTCCAATTCCGTCCAAAACTGTTTTCGGGACCGACGGCAGCGCTTCTTCGGATGCATTGCTTTTATAACAGGCTTTTGTTTTTTCCATCGCCGGATGTTTGACTCGTCTGTTCCGAACTCTTTAGCCGCCGCCGCATAGCCATACTTTTCTGCATAGGTCACCGCTTCAAGTTTTCGATGATTGGGATAAGATTTTCGAGTCTTCTTTACATTATCCATTTTAACAAATTTCACAAAACAAAAATTTAACAAAATCACAATTTAAATGACCGCTATGCGCGCGTGTTGACTCGGCGACGCCCAGAGCAGAAAGAACGCACTCCGCCCACTCCAACTGCGCCATGCGGGGAGTGAGAGAGACGCCAATATCTCACACTCTCTCCCCCCTTAAAGAAATTAAATGGGTGCGAGTGAGACCACTGACCTCCCTCCCTTCTATTAGTTATAGGTTATAGTACATTCAGCTTATCCATGAGTCCGGCTTATCTATGATAAGATTTTATTTTAAAAATTCGTATGATTTTTGGTCTCCGGCTTATACACGAGTCCGGCTTATAGACAAGAACCTAGGGTACTTTCTTTTTATTTATTTAATATTCTTTACCTTTTCCTTGTGTAGTGTTTATCTTTTTTCTAAATGGGAAAATCTGGCTAGCAAATCTTAACACAGACTTAAGAGATAATTATACTAGGGTCACTTTATTAGGCCCAAACCACAGCAGTATCTTATATTCAGTTTCGTTCGTTCATTTTTATTTATATTTAAGTAGCACAGAATGTGGTATGGTGGTGAGCACTAGCAGTGCCAGCCGTCGAGTATCAATGTGGGTATCAGTATGGCCTGGACTCCCTATACTGAACTTTCAAAACCTTTCTGAGTAAATATCTTTTAGGGCATTTTGTTCAAATGGAGGACCTACTGTACAGTATATACTATTTTTCCAATAATAATTCATTTTTATATTTCCCTCTTCACACTGGACTCCTTAAGGTGCCATCACTTACCACTTTTAAAATCTTTTTTTTTTTTTACTTAGTAAAATTATTGTAATCAGACACCCAGAACCCACATTGTGCTAAAACAGTGTGGATGGGGGCTTTTTCAATATTCGCTACTCTTCTAGTAGCCTGGATTTTTGTTTTGGAATATTTAATTGTCTTTCAGCTTACTTATTTGCTATTAATTTTATTCATAAGCCGGCGCGCTTGTTTCAAATAAATAGTAAATCATAAATATGATGAGAGAAATAGTGGAAATTAAGAGGAAGTGCATTGATAACTGAAACCTGGAAGTCCTGTATTCCTTTGTTCCAGATTCCCAGAATTATTATCAATTATAAACCTAACTACTGAGTTACAGAGTTGAAGCAGACCTTTTGAACTTTTGAAAAGCATCTGGATGCAATAAGAATTATAACTTAGATATTTCCTAACCAAATGAGCTTGATGGGCTGCCCTGTCTTTCATATTCTAAAATCTACCTGATAAAAGTAAAATAACCCCAAAACTTTTTTGTTGTCCTGCACATTCATGAGTGCAATGCAGTAGCGGTAGTAATAGAAATTGTACTGTAACATGTACAGAGTACAATGATTTGAGGAGAAATTCAGGTGTCATTACTGGTATAATATTTTGCAAGAATCAGGCTTATGGTATAAAACTCTGCAATGTATGACTAACTGTATTAGTTAAAAGAAATTATGTTTTGTCATAGTCTTCTTGGGCTAGCAATACCTGTAGTACTCTAATCAAGATGCATCCCTGTAGGCATCTTGAAACATTTTGGTAGCAGTCTTTAAGTTTAAAGAAGTATAAATTTAAGCTTCCCATTTTCACTTCTAGTTCGAACATGTAGGAGACAATTTTCTCTCTGTTTTCTGCATGATGGGCCTCTGCTTTTCCGTGCCTCACACCTGCCAAAGACTCTTTTTTGCTTAGAATTCCAACTGGTTGCTAAAGTTCTCTCGTTTCAGCTGTCTAAATGTTTACTGTTTGTTCATTTAATTTTTGTCTGCTGAAAGAAATAAGGTACTCAGTTTAATGTGGAGAAATATTGTTGAACACCAACTAGCCTCAATCCCTTTTTATTATTCTTCATTGGAAACTGGCAATAAACAGTTATACTTTATGCATTTCGAAATGTGAAAGTAGCACAGAATGATAGGCCTGCACCTCCAAAAGCATTAAGCTTCATTTTGTTTGCTTTTTTATGGAAAATGAAGAGAACAATGAATTAAAAAAGTTCCGAGATTCAGTAGCGTAGCGTGGGTGTCAGCCACCCGGGGCGGAGGAAAATTCTGCCGCCCCCTTATTTAGGTATGGTTCAAATTTTTACAAGGTATTATTATTATTTATTGTGAAATTTTGCCGCCCCCTAAAAGTGCCGCCCGGGGCGGGCCGCCCCTGCCGCCCCCACAATGCTACGCCACTGCTGAGATTTTTTTTCCTTAAAACAATAACCAAAATATAAAGCACAGAATCAGCATTTTTAAAGGATAAGTTTGATATTTTTAATTTCAAAGTTATTTCTTCACAATCATGGTACTGTATATGCTACTTTGCACATAATGTTTCACTCTAAAGTGAAAAGTTAAAAAATACCTAGCTTGCATTTGCTTTTAAAAGATGGGTTAAGTGTACCCGGGTCCGAACATGAAAATAAAAGTCTTAAAACTTAACAAATAAATACCTTCCATTGATGGTGGAAGTTTTTAATGTAAGACAACAAGCCTTCTACATTCTTGAGACATGCTTGTGACAGCAAAAGTACATTTGGAGATTAATGCATTTTATCTCAGATTCTCAGCTCTGTTCTGTTGAGGTGAGAATACATTTCTTGCGTGCAGAGGGTGTTGTGGGTAAAGATTTGTCAGGGAGAAAGGTAGGAAAGGTGTTGTCACTTGATTGCACACTACACGTGTCGAAACATACACATGTGCTGTGAAACCAGATTTGTAGCAGGGAAAATCTTTGAGTGGGGGAATAAGCTTCTGCCACAGATCAGAGATAGCAATTCATCATTTGCATGGGCATCAACATTTACTAATTTCCACTATTGCAGACAACTGTTCCAGATAAAGCCAAATATGGAGCAGGAGGGCCCAAATTTCAAAACACCACACATTTTGACTAAGGATAGTTTCTTATACAGTATCAGTTGATTTCTGATTGAATAGGGGAAGGATGGATTCAGCAGTTGGTGGTCTAGAGAGATGGTTTTAAAAATTGCTCATACTCATGTGTTGCAGGGCCATCTCATCACAGAGAATACAAGGGATTGAATTTCAAAATGCTTTTTTTGGCTGAACATGGGCCAAGACATGGAGGAGCTTCGTAGAGCCTGCCCCGACTGTCAAGTTATTTCTGCTCATAAACCTGCTAGGGCTCCACTTTCACCACCTGTGTTTATTTTGGATGTTCCCTTTCAGAGGGTTGGGATATACAAAATACAATTAAGTTGGTCAAGAAAACTATTTTTTTCTTTGTACTTTTGTCAGTTAAGTAAAGGTTCAAGTGAATTAACATATAACAGATTTTTGTTTTAATCGCATTTTAGAAAATATCCCAGCTTTTCTGGAAATGGGGTTTGTATTAATTTTTTTACAAGGATTTTAGTTTCCTTTCATAGATACGTTCAGATGAGCATATTACACCCCAGCTGGCATCATTGCACTCCATAAATTGAAATCTTCTGATGCTGGTCTTACTGTGAACATCTGCTATGCAGCATTCAACCAGAGTTCAGTTACGATTTGGCTTTTATTCTTAGGAAGCCTCTTCTTAGATCTTTTTGTGAAGCCCTATTACTAATTATATTAAAATCATAGTTTACCAATGCACCTGTCTTAAATATAAAATTATTTAATTTTACTAAGGGGGCTCCGGGCTTCACTCGCCAACCGCAGGGGGGTGGGTGGTGGGTGTCTGCATTCTCACAGCTGAGCCACTCGAAAGGCATCAAGGTGCTTATCACGATTGTATTTAAAGAGATATAGGTATATACAAGAGTATGTGGGAAGTGGGAAAAAGACTGTTTGGTCCTTAGTTATTACAGGTAGAAAATAAGTTGCTTGAGTATTTCACTACTAATGTCAATTTTAAATACCAATGAATAATAAAACGTAGTAAAAAGTAAAAGTAAAAAAGAATTTAAAAAGTAAATCATAATAAAATTTAATAAAAAGTAAATAAAAAATTACATTACATTAATGCCTCATCAAAAACTAATTATGAACTGCTTGTTCCTCTAACTTACATTGCATAAACATTGCTTTTTTGCATTTCTGTTCGCATATTGTTTGGGATATTTTTCTCTTTTTCGTTTATTGGACAATTCTTTTTGTTCTTGATTTTTATTGCATGCAGCTCGTTTTTGTTCATTTTCTTTTTTTCAAAGTTCATTGACAGCTCTTGTTGCTCCTTCTCTATCATAATAATAATACGGACACAATGAAAAGTCCATCTCTCCGTCCATCCATTATCCAACCCGCTGAATCTGAACACAGGGTCACGGGGGCCTGCTGGAGCCAATCCCAGCCAACATAGGGCAGGAACCAATCCTGGGCAGGGTGCCAACCCACCGCAGGACACACACAAACACACCCACACACCAAGCACACACTAGGGCCAATTTAGAATCGCCAATCCACCTAACCTGCATGTCTTTGGACTGTGGGAGGAAACCCACGCAGACACGGGGAGAACATGCAAACTCCACGCAGGGAGGACCCGGAAAGCGAACCCAGGTCCCCAGATCTCCCAACTGCGAGGCAGCAGCGCTACCCACTGCGCCACCATGCCACCCACTCCAGTACCCATGTCTACAAAAATATAATAAACACAGTTCTGAAAGCATTTGTCTTTCTTTCATAAAGAGGAGCTGAATTAATTTACCATTTTAAGCATATTTGATATACTTGCATTGTTTTGATACCAAGAAAAACTAAATGTAACAAAGTACTTTAAGAATCTGGCACTGACTCTGAATTACCCTATGGCAGACCCTCAGAATGAAATGACAAAGGGTGGTAAAAACATTTCACATTTAAAATCACTGTAATGGAACTAAAGTTTGATTTGACAGAAGACAATGAGCTATTTGAGTATATTTTAAAAACTCTATTATTTGTTCAGATTTCAAATTTGGTTTCTTTAATGTTTATTTTGGCATATTAATCACTTATTCATGTATTCTCAGTCAGATTGACAAAACAAGAATGAATGGCATTTTAATTACTGACGACAAACAGAACTGGGGTTGCCATTGTGCTGGACCTAAAAAAGAACACAAAGAAAACAATTATGGAAGAGTAAGACTCTTGCGGATAGGTTGATGAAGAAGAAACAGTTACCTTTATGATTATTCTCTGGCCAGTTAAAACTCATGATTTCTGTGAAACCACGTGATCCTATCAAGACAGTGTCTTCTCAAATGGCCTGACAGTGCTGATGCTGAAGGATATCAAAGCTCTTTGCTGTCACCTTTGCTGTCAACCATGGCCGCACAGATCTGGAGAAACACCTTCATCTGGAGCTGGGGTGTAGGGGTTGTTCTATGTGTGAAAATAGCTTACGAGATTAATTTTCCTTTTATATTTACATTTACTTTTTCAGCAAACATTTTTATCCAAAGATATTTGAAAATGGTGTGATGTTTTTACTTCTTAAAGCTTCTTTAACATTTAATACTAGCTCATTATACAGTCTTTAAATTGCCTACCTAGAGATGAGGTACAATTAGTGACTGAATATAAATATCTAAGGAGTGTAGAGGGATAAAACTGATGTCACACAAAATGAAAATTTAGGAAAGGGTTACAAAGAGAAGGCTTAGGGAAGAGACCACCATAGAAGAGGAGCAGTTTGGAATTATGCCAAGGAAAGAAATAATTGATGCAAACTTTGTACTGAGACAGCTCATAGAGAAGCATCATGACAAACAGATAGGATTACATATGGTGTTTATTGATTTGCAGGAGGCTTATGACAGAGTGCTACCTCAAGAGGCCTGTGGCGCATGACAGCGAAAGTAGTACGAAAGAAGTATGTGAGGATTGTCAAGGATATGTATAAAGGAACGAGGATTTGGGTTAAAAGTAGTGTTGGGGTAACAGATAAAATTTCAGTTTAAATAGGTCTGTTTCAGGGATATTCTTTAAGTTCTTACCTAATTAATTTGGTTATTGATGTGATGAGTTATAGGATAACAGACCAATCCCCATGTTGCCTGCTTTTTGTTGATGACATTGTGTTGTGTGGCACCAAAAAAGAGGAAGTAGAGATGAAGTTGGAAGAATGAAGAAAAGTGTTGGAAGACAGAAGGTTGAATATAAATAGGAAGAAGACAGAATATATGAGGTTTAATGATGATCAGGATTCAGACATTAGCCTACAGGGAGAGCAATTTAAAAAAGGATACATTTAAATATCTAGGATCAGTGGTAGTCCATGATGGAAAATTAGATGCCAAGATAACCCTTAAAGTGCAGTGTGGATGAAACAATTGGAAGAAGGTATCAGGAGTATTGTGTGATTGAATAATTAAGGTGAAGGTTAAAAGTAAGGCTTTTAAGACCAGCAAAGATGTATGGACCTGAGACATGGGGAGTAAAGGGAGTGCAGTACAAGTTAGATGTGGCAGAAATGAGAATATTGATATGGATATGTGAAGTTACAAAAAAGGATGGAATAAGAAATGAGATAATTAGAGGTTCAACAAAAGTGGGAGAGAAATCTACAAAAGTATGATAAAGTAGGTTGAGGTGGTATAGACATGTGATGAGGAGAGATGAGAAGAAGGAATGAATCTGTGGGCAGAAGAGTGATGCGAATGGCAATACAGGGAAAAGAAAGTGTGGGAGGCCAAAGTGAAGATGGATGGATTAAAGAAAGGAAGATCTAAAAGAAAAGGGTCTGACTGGGAAGGTGGTGAAGGACAGAGCTGTATGGAAAAGGTTGATCAAGCACATCGACCCCAAATAGAAGTGGGAAAAGATGTAAATGAAGAAGAAGAAGGGGCTAGCATTGGTAATCATTTAAATTGAAATTTTAATACAAATGTAATACATATCTATTCTAAAGGCAATCAGATCATATTTTTCCTTCACAATCTTACACTTTTGATAGGGAACAGGGACCGCATGCTGCATTCTTATCAGTGAGTGATCGAAACTACACTTAAGTTCAGCTCCACTGCCTGCTTAAGTTGCCTTATAAACTAAAATCTAAAGAAACCTCATCAGGTTACCAGTTAGGCAGTGATAGTTATAAATATTTTGATGAGTGTGATAGAGGGTAATGATGAAGAAATTACATCTTTTCTGTATGCAGAGGTAATATATGTACAGTATATGGCTCTTGCCAGCTTGTTGGCTGAACAAAAGCACTATTACAATATTGAACACTGCATCACCCCCCCCCCCCCCCCCCCCCACTCCCAATATTTGAACAATCTGTAGCCTTTAGTACTTCGGTTAGTGCTTTTCTATACAAGCAGAATTTCTTGATGTTGTGTTTTCTCTGGCTATTTTTTGATTTTGTTAGGGTTTGATGTCCTTACTGAAATAGGTAAAAGTTATCACCATTTCTAGTCCTCTTAAAGACACATCTGACACTTTTAAGAGACTTTACTTGGCACTACTAGCTTTAATGCACACTCAGCTACAGTTACATCGGGGCAGAGAGGTTAGGCAGATCTGTGAGGACAATGACTGGGGAAAGATGCTTGCAATTGTCTTGCTGACAGGCTGACATTTGAATATAGTATAATGGAAACTGTCCTGAATGTTTATCATCTTCCATTCCCACACTCAAGTGAGATGTATACCTACCATACATCCATCACAAATGTTGGGGTCAAGGGATGTAAATGCCTAACGATGTATGACATGCAAAGTGTTTTCATTTTCACAGAATGCATTGCTTTTTATTTATCACAAATGCCTTGAGGGCATGGAGAAAGACAGCTTTAAGTTAGTTTAAACTTGATTATAAAAACCAACAAAAAGCAATAAAAAAAGTTCAAAAGAACACTTTTTATGGCCTGTGCCAGGTGTTTCTCAGTTTTCTGTTCTAGTAAAAAAGGTTGACCCCAATGTACACCCCTCTTAAGGCATTCATCAGCGACTTATATTTTGTAAAATATTTAGAGAGGTGATGTAAATTTGAAGCAAAGAATGTAATACTTTCTCATGGATCATTAAATCTTTCAAAGTCTGGAACAATTAGTTTATTAGAAAAGATGTAAAATATAAAAGAATTTACTGTACAAAGTAGTACTGCCCGATTTTCCCCATCTCCCACCTTCCTCTATGCTGGAAAAAAATATTTTTCAGTCTTGAGGACTCAGACAGCATTTTTGCAATATATAAAATATTTTACAACCCCTCCCTTTCAAAGATCCAAGAGGACAGTGGGAAAAGGATCTATCACTCAACATATAGGCGGAGTGGTGGCTCTGAGGCTAGGGATCTGCATTGGCAATCAGAAGGTTGCCGGTTCGAATCCCGTAAATGCCAAAAAGGGACTCTGCTCTGTTGTGCCCTTGAGCAAGGCCCTTAACCTGCAATTGCGGAGTGCTTAGAGTAGTGAGAAAAGTGCTATATAAATGCAAAGATTTATTATATCAGAAAAAGAGTGGAAGGTAGCAATGCAGAGAATTCACTCAAGCTACATATGTGCAAAGCATAAAATTGTCCAACTTAAAATTATATATTGAGCACATCTGTCTCGCTTGAAATTATCCAAAATGTTTCCAGGGCAAGATCCTACCTGTGAACACTGCAATCAAGCTCCAGCCTCACTGGGTCACATGTTTTGGGCCTGCACCAAATTAACATCATTCTGGACAAAAACTTTTAAGTGCCTTTCAGACAGCCTTGGTGTCACAATCCCCCCTAATCCACTAACAGCTGTGTTTGGTGTTCTTCCAGATGGGCTTAAAGTGCAGAAGAACAAACAAACTGTGATTTCCTTCACTACACTATCGGCACAAAGACTTGTTTTGCTAAACTGGAAGAATCCTAACTCTCCTCTTTTAAGTCAGTGGGTAACTGATGTTTTATATTATTTGAAATTGGAAAAAATCAAATTCTCAGAGAATTTGTGCAGATCTTTTTTAAACCCTGGCAGGATCTATTCAATAATATTTTAGAATAAGCTCTTAAAGCACCGATGAAGCAGATTCTCTCCCATTTCTTTTTATTCTCCATTTATCTATATCCACCTAATAAACTCATCAATTTATTTATTTTTACTATTTTAAAATTTTAGTCCGTTGGCCATGCTCTCTTTCTCAGGGGTGGGGGTTGATTTGTTTTCAATCCTATTTTTTTGTAAAAATTGATCTATCTGTATGGAATGATTATAATAAAATCAATAAAATTAAAAATAAAACAAAACAAAAAAAGAACACTTTTTATGGCCTCTGCCAGATGTTTTTCAGTGTTCTGTTGCGGTTAAAAATATTCTTCCTAAGCTTCTTTTTTATTTCAAAACATTCCAATATACATCAATAAATCATTTTTAAGCAATTAGATTCAACAATAACCTCATCTATTTGGAACTCAAAACATCCACGTATCAAAAGAGCGACCCTACAAAGACCTAAGGCAGAAGGTGGCATGGCTCTACCTAACTTTCAGTTTTATTACTGGGCAGCAAACATACAAGCTATAAAAACCTGGACACAAATAGATGAACATACACAGGTCTGGTCCGCAATAGAAGTAAAATCCTGCAGTATTTCTTTATATTCCCTGCTTTGTGCCCCAATAAATGCAAGGTATCGGCAATATACTAATAACCCAATTGTGCTTCAGTCACTCAGAATATGGAACCAATGTAGAAAACATTTTAAGATGGAGAAGCTTTTATCTGTGGCACCTCTGCAAAAGAACCATCTCTTTCAACCCTCGCAAACATATGCAGTTTTTATTATCTGGAAAAGATTTGGGATTAAATTGCTCAGAGATCTTTATATAGACGACATCTTTGCATCCTACAAACAATTACATTCCAAATGTAACTTTCCAGCTACACATTTCTTTCACTATCTTCAAATTAGTTACTTTGTTAAACAGAATCTGCCCGATTTTCCTCATCTTGCACCCTCGTCCAAAAATATTGCTCAATTTCAAGGACTAAAACAACCTTTTCTGCAATATATAAAATTATTTTACAGTCCCTCCCTTTCAAAAATCAAAGAGGACAATGGGAAAAAGATCTCTTAATCAATATATCAGAAAAGAAATGGAAAACAGCAATGCAGAGTTTTCACTCGAGCTCCATATGCGCAAAGCATACAATTATTCAACTCAAAATTATATATAGCACATCTGTCTTGCCTAAAACTGTCCAAAATGTTTCCAGGGCAAGATCCAACCTGCGAACGCTGCAATCAAGCCCCAGCCTCACTGGGTCACATGTTTTGGGCCTGTGCCAAATTAACATCATTTTGGACCAAAATTTTTAAGTGCCTTTCAGTCAGCCTTGGTGTTACAATCCCTCCTAACCCACTAACAACTGTGTTTGGTGTTCTTCCAGATGAGTTTAAAGTGGAGAAGGACAAACAACTGTGATTGAATTCACTACACTTTTGGCACGTAGACTTATTTTGCTAAACTGGAAGAATCCTAACGCTCCTCTTTTAAGTCAGTGGGTAACCAATGTTTTATACGATTTGAAATGGGAAAAAATCAAATATACAGTTAGATGTTCTGTACAGGATTTTTTTAAAACCTGGCAGGATATAATCAATAAAATTTTAGAATAAGCTCTTAAAGCACCGAAGAAGCAATTATCTCCTCATCTCTTTTTCCTCTCCATTCATCTCTACTGGCCTATTAAACTCATCAATTTAGGTATGTTTACAAGCTTTAAGTTTTACCCCGTTGGCCATGCTCTCTCTTTCAGGGGTGGGGGTTGACTTGTTTTTTTTTTTTAAATCCTATTATTTGTAAAAATTGATTGATTTGTATGCATGATTACAATAAAATTAATTATAAAAACAAAAACAAAAAACCCAATGTACACACCTGTTGTAAATTTGAAGAAAAGAATGTAATACTTTCTCATGGATCATTATATCTTTCAAAGTCTGGAACAATTAGTTCATTAGAAAAGATGTAAAATGTAGAAGAATTTACTGTACATAGTAGTGTTGGTTAGAATAGCTACCACACAGATCCGGGAACTTTATTAAAATTTTAGCCCAATTTTTTCCTAACCTCCTTCTGCCAGTTGTTTACAATATGAAATCGCATTTTCTCCCTGTGTCCATCTGCCTTGAGATGGCTGCTCTATGCTACTGTGATAGACAAGAGCTCCTTGTGAACCCGGCAACAGATTAAAAGGGTTTAGATAATGATTGATTAAATGGATGGATGGATGGATGGATGGATAGATAAAACTGTGTTACTGAACTGTGAAACAAAATAAGTGTGCCACATTTTAGCAACATTTGTCCACTGAGGGTCTAATTGTTTCATGCAGACAGACAGATGGAAAAGCCAGAAAGACAGATAGACAGACAAAAATGGCTGTGGCAAGAGGTGCGTCTTGCACTAAATGTGAATGCACCTAAAAACGATGTGGACAGCCTCATCATCAACACTAAATTAGTTACTGAAACAATACATCATCAGCCTTCATATAAATGCTGAGAATAAGTAGGCATACATGTTTAATGCAAGTATGTATGGTCTGAAGATTTAAAATATTTGTATAGTATGCTGATTTTAGAATAATTTATTGCAGAGGCGTTGTCTAATTTCAAAGAACACAAGGCAGGAGTGTAGACCTCCTTTTTTGTACTGACCCATGGCCATCCTATTTTGGTGGTCCATTTATCTAAGCCACTGTTGGCTTTTAATTTCGGGATTAACCACACACTTCTAACCTATTCTGTGTCTGAATAAATGAAAATAGCGTAATCTTTGTGACCACTAGAGGTGCAACCAAGCCTCAGACCTCAGACACAATTCCACAGACACAACTCCACAGGTTCAAAGCAAGTATTTATTGAACAGTGTACTTTCAAGAGGCTTCTGTTCACACTGCACAATCCTTTTTATTCCTTCTCTCTTTCATTCCTCCCAGATGAGTGTGGTCCATCTCCTCTCCCGACTCCGACTCCTGAATGAAGTGGTGAGCTTTTTTTTTAAGCCACAACCCAGAAGTACTTCTGGACCCAACTGCTTGTTCCTGGCAAGGCAGAAACCTTAACTTCCCAAAAGCTCTCCTTGCTTCTATCTTGGAAAAATCATTGATGGCACTATTGAAATAGGGTCACGGGGGTCTGCTGGAGCCAATCCCAGCCAACACAAGGCGCAAGGCAGGAACCAATCCCAGGAAGGGCGCCAACCTACCGCAGGACGCACACACACACACACACCCCCACACGCCAAGCACACACATTAGGGACAATAAAGATTTGCCAATACACCTAACCTGCATGTCTTTGGACCATGGGAAGAAACCGGAGCACCTGGAGGAAACCCACGCAAACCTATGCAAACTCCATGCAGGGAGGACCCAGGAAGCCAACCCGGGTCTCTATATGAATGTCCAATTTTGGAGTGGGATCTTCCACAGGTTTATATATGTCTTTTGGTCAGGTGTCAAACAGAATTTAAATGCAAGTCTTCCTCAGTTGGACGATGAAACCCATCTTGGTGAGGACATGTGGCTTCACCTGGAAAGCATTAGGGAAAGAGGCCTTATTTTAGGAGTGCATTTTACACTGCCCAATACAGACAGTAAGTTCAGCACACATCTTTTTAGTAATAAAAAGGAAAGTTTTTAGGGGGATATTATAGTCATGGGGGACTTTATCTGAATATTAACTCGGATAATCTTGCAAACAGCGGAGCACAAGAGCAAGAGTTTTTATAAGTAATCAGTGACTGTTTTATAAAACAGTATGTTAAAGCACCAACACAGGTTGAAGCCTGTCAAGATTTAGTATTTTGTAATAATCAGGATAGACTTGAGGTTGTAGAGGTGATTGAACCACTAGGGTCTAGTGACCATAATATAATATAATTTTCAGTGTTTGCAAGAGTGCGGATACAAAGATTAAAACTGTTAAGTTTAACTTTGGTAGGGCAAACTTTAAGCATACTGTATGCAATGTGACTGATTAAGGGTCTCCGTGAACCCTTGAACCCTCAGACCAGATGTCAGACACCAGATAAAAGTCCAAAATGAATATTTATTATAATAATAAAGTGCACAAAGCACTCTCCTCTCCACAATACTCATACAATAATAATAAACTACAATAATTAACAATCCTCCACACTCCCAGACACTTAGCCATCCTACCACCCAGCTCAGCTCGCCATCTGGGATTTCCCACAATCCTTTTATAGTCCTTGACCTGGAAGTGTTTCACCCTCTCTGTCCATTTGACCTGGAACACTTCCAGGTCAGATAAAAATCCTTCTTTCTTCGCCCTGGAAGCACATCGTTCCCCTTGTCCATGTGACTTGGACGTACTTCCCGGGGAGTAAAGCAAATAGTCTTTATTCCTCCCTGCAGCACCTTCTAGCGGGCCCCAAGGTATCCAACAGGGCTGGGGATAAAAACTACATTGTCCAGGATTCCCTGCTGGCATTCGGGGCACCTCCATGCTGCAGGGAGGGCTCCACCTGGCGGCCTGGGGGTATTGGCCGGGATGAAAGGCTGACCACATATCACAGCAGCAATGTCTAAGAAGCATTGACTGGGATTAGCTTTTAGGTGAGGAGACAATACAATACAATACAGTTTATTTTTGTATAGCCCAAAATCACACAAGAAGTGCGGCAATGGGCTTTAACAGGCCCTGCCTCTTGACAGCCCCCCAGCCTTGACTCTCTAAGAAGACAAGGAAAAACTCTCAAAAAAACCTAGTAGGGAAAAATGGAAGAAACCTTGGGAAAGGCAGTTCAAAAAGAGACCCCTTTCCAGGTAGATTGGGCGTGCAGTGGGTGTAAAAAGAAGGGGGTCAATACAATACAATACAGTACAGTACACAGAACAGAACAATTTCTCAATATAGTAAGAAATAAAAAATATCAATTTTAGAAGTACGGAGCAGAATTTTACAGTAGATGATATATCCCATAATAAGATTTGGATTTGTATAGAGTCCTGGAGACCTCATCCAAGCTACCTCCCCCATTTGGCCATTCCACAGCTGAAACAGTGCTGGGCCAGCCAATCCGATGAAAGGACCCCTCTCTCCCACGATTCCTGCGATCCTCCATCTGGGATGACTTTTCCTTAGGCAGGCAAAACAACTTGGCAGGTGGGCCATGGCACCAAGTGCCACATTTGAGTACCGAGAAGAAAAACAGAATGAGTGAGGGTTAGTATACAATTATAACTGTCATGTTACTTATGTTTAAGTGCTAATGACTAACAACAGAGATGCAGTCTGTACAGTTAATCAGCAGCTCTAGTCAGGATATGCTAAACTGAAGTAGTGAGTCTTCAGCGGGATTTAAAAGCTGAGACCGAAGGGGCATCTCTTATAGTAGCAGGCAGACCATTCCACAGGTTAGGGGCCCTGTAACTAAAAGCTCGACCTCCCACTGTTATTTTATTAATCCTTGGAATCATAAGCAGACCGGCATCTTGAGATCTTAATGTGCGCTCTGGTTTGTAAGTCATGATAAGTTCAGACAAGTAAGCTGGACCTCTACCATTTAATGCTTTATATGTTAAAAGAAGGATTTTGAAATCTGCCCTAAACTTAACCGGGAGCCAGTGTAAGGATTTAAGACCTGGAGTTATGTGTTCGTATTTTCTTGTTCTTGTAATAATTCTCGCAGCCGCATTTTGGATTAACTGGAGGCTGTATAAAGAACAGTTTGAACATCCAGTGAACACCGCTTTGCAGTAGTCAATCCTACTAGAGATAAATGCATGAATTAGTTTCTCAGAATCCTGTTTATTTAAAAAGCGCCTTAATTTCCTAACATTTTTAAGATGGAAGAAACATGTTTTGGACAACTTTGTAATATGCGCTTTAAATGACATGCTAGAGTCAAAGATAACTCCTAGATTGCGGGCTGATTCAGTAAAATTGACTGGGATTCCCACTGAGTTAAATGATGACAAAATATTGTTGTGATCAGCATCATTCCCTCCAACAATTAACATCTCTGTTTTATCTGTATTTAAAGACAAGTAGTTCTTATTCATCCACTCCTTTAATTCACTAACACAACTAATTAAAGACAACATTGGAGAAACTTCATTTGATTTAAATGAAAGGTATAACTGGGTGTCATCTGCATACGAGTGAAAATTAATATTATGTTTCCTAATGATAGATCCCAGTGGAAGCATGTACAGTGAAAACAGTAAAGGTCCCAGTACTGAGCCCTGCGGGACACCATATTGAACTTCTGTGTATAATGATGGAGTACTGTCAGCACATTTCTGTACATATTGGAATCGATTTGATAAGTAAGAACTAAACCAAGCGAGCACGGTGCCTGTAAGCCCAACATCATTTTCTAGCCTGTGCAGTAAAATAGAATGGTCGATGGTGTCAAATGCTGCACTTAAGTCCAACAACATAATTACAGTGGAGTTTCCTTCATCAGAGGATATCAGAATGTCATTTACAGCCCGTGTTAGTGCCGTTTCTGTACTATGACCAGTGCGAAAACCAGACTGGAATTTCTCAAATAAATTGTAATGCATAAGGTGTGTCTGAAGCTGACTGGCGACTACTTTTTCTAGTATTTTAGAGAGAAACGGTAAATTTGAAATAGGCCTATAATTATTTAGTATATGTGGGTCAAGGTCTGACTTTTTAAGTAATGGTTTAATGACTGACACTTTTAGTGCATCAGGTACTGTGCCATGCAATAATGAACTATTGATAATGTTTAGGATAGGCGCTGCAAGAACATCCATTGCACTTTTTACTAGTTTTGTTGGCACTGGATCTAGGGAACAAGTAGTGGGCTTCATTTTAGAAATTAAACTTAAGACTTCCTGCTCAGTTACAGGATTAAAATTACTGAAGTGCTGAGTGCAATGTGAGACAGGGTCTGCTAAGCTAGTATTTGGTTTGTACTGTGATGCAGAGATCTGGGATCTTATATTTTTAATTTTCTCATTGAAGAAGTTAATAAAGTCTGTACTGCTAATGTCTGTTGGTATTTTGCACTGTTGATCTGAATTTCCATTTGTTAATTTAGCCACTGTTCTAAACAGTGCCCGAGGATTTTTATTATTGCTATCTATTAATGTAGAATAATATTCTGACCGAGCTTTAAAGAGGGCTTTTTTATATTTATTAACACTCTCTGTCCATGCAATTTGAAAGACCTGTAGCTTTGTTGTTCTCCATCTGCATTCCAGTTTTCGACACTCTAATTTAAGAGCTCAAGTGTTATCATTAAACCAGGGAGAGTTTCTATGTGCTTTGATCACTTTTGTTTTAAGGGGAGCCACTGTGTCCAGAGCATCTCTCAAGGTCACATTATAATGTGATGTTAGCTCATCTAAATTGTTTTCCGTGTTTACATTTGATGTTAACTGATTTAAATGGTTTGCCACAATTACACTCGACTTACTCAAAGTATCTATAAATTTTGAAGCAGAATTACAATCTAAATGTCACACTGTCTTTGTTTTAATCTGGGAGTGTGTTGGCAAGGGCAGGACCAAATCAAATGTAATTAAATAGTGATCAGAAATAACTTCATTTAATGGAGTAATAATTACATTTTGAATTTCAACTTTGTAAGTTAAAATTAAATCTAATGTGTGGTTATGATTATGAGTTGGACCTTTGACATTCTGACAAAATCCTACTGAATTTAACAAATAAGTAAAACATTTGCTAAAAGTGTCAGTTTCCACATCAATGTGTACATTAAAATCTCCCATCAGTACTACGTGATCATAATTTATAGCCAAGTCAGATAAAAGGTTGCTAAATTCAGACATGAACAATGAGTACGGCCCTGGTAGTCTATAGACTAGCACTATAATTGTGTTGGAATCTGTTTTAATATTTAAAATGAATGCTTCAAAGGATGTAAAGTTGCCTAAATTTTTAGAAGTGATTTGCATTTTGTTACAATGAATTATTCCAAGGCCCCCTCCTCGACCTGAATCTCTAGACTTATGAAGGAACGAGTATCCATCTGGTGACGCCTCAGCTAGGGGTACAGTGTCACATTTACTAAGCCAGGTTTCGGTGAGAAGACACAGATCAGATTTTGTACTTAATATAATATCATTTACCAAAACAGCTTTAGTGCCAAGAGAGCGAATGTTCAATAAGCAGCATTTAAAACTGTATGCTTCTTTCTGAATTGGTGATATACTTTTTGTTTTAATTTGTAGTAAATTTCTATTACAGATGCCCCAGGTGGAGGGTCTGGTTTTATCCCTTGGTCTAATTAAACACCTTATTTTTTGGTTATCAATTAATTTAAGGTTTGTATCAAAAACTAAATTTACTGGATGCCCCAAAGACAAGGATTATGGGTAACAGCATCAGGAAAGTAACAGGTGGGATAAACAACAGCCTGTGATTAAGATCACATGACTGCGGCCTGGATGGTGCTCTAATCAGTCAAACCAGACAGTTTTGCTGCCATATTTTGGAATAATACATAAGATCCCCTCCAGTTAGGATGAAGACCATCTCTTCTGAAAAATCCAGGCCTTTCCCAAAAATCATCCCAATTGTTCACAAACGCTATGCTTTTGTTTGCACACCAGGTTTCTAGCCAGCAGTGAAGGGAATGCAATCTGCTTTAAATCACATCCCCTCTATATAATCTTGGTAAGGGGCCAGATACAACTAAATTCCGACATTTTCTTTTAGCTTTGATGCAAAGAGAGATGAAGTTCCTCTTTAATACCTCAGATTGCTGTGAATAAATATCATTAGTGCCGACATGCAGCAATAAGGTAGATACTTCATCGTCGGCGACACAGTCCAATGCGGCCTCTATGCCAGAAATCTTGGCCCCTGCGAGGCACTTAACATGAACTGCTGGTTTAACATAGTTTGGAATTCTAACATTCCGCACTATGGAATCGCCAATTATGAGCACTTTCTTATTCTCAGTTTCCACAGGCACGCTGCGGAGTGCTGAGAATCTGTTCTGGGTCCGAATTGGTGACCTGGGTGCCGGGGGACTACATTTTGGATTCTTAGACCCCCATCTTACTGTTACCCACTCGCCCTGTGGCTGAATTGGTGCTGCTGACTTTGGCCGTGCACTGACTACAGTGGGGCCAGGAGAGACTGAAGCCGAATCAGAAGTAGCCGAATTGTCTAAACAAACCGAGTCGATCCAATTTTCGGTTTGCCTAATCGCTATCAGATTCCTAACGCGGTCCTCCAATTCGCGTATTTTCCCGACCAACTCTAAATTAACTAAACACTTTTGGCAGGTGAAGCTGTCTACAATGTCGGCCGGAAAACCTGAACTGTACATGCTGCAGGACACACAACATATAAACGTGCCCTCAACGGGCAGAGAGCAGATAGAACTTACGTTTAGTATTGATGTCATCTTCTCCGTTTTCTGTAGTTTACTTAAGTGCTTTCTGCTTCAGAGGACCGTCGGCTTCAAGTTTCTCACTGCGGTTATTTCTTCTGGTCAGCTGCCGGCTTTACTTCCGATGAACTTGCTCGGGTGTTTGCGAAGGGTTACGTGCCCTGTGGGAGACGCCGCTGCTCTGTGCTTCTGCTCGGTGCTTCCGCTCGCTGCTACGCTCGTGCTTCCGCCTGTGTGAGAGGGAGAAAGTCGAAGAGCAGTGGAACAGGTTTAGAAACATTTTACATGTGATCTAGGACAGGTACATACAGGTGCTGGTCATAAAATTAGAATATCATGACAAAGTTGATTTATTTTCAGTAATTCCATTCAAAAAGTGAAACTTGTATATTAGATTCATTCATTACACACAGACTGATGTATTTCAAATGTTTATTTCTTTTAATGTTGATGATTATAACTGACATCTAATGAAAGTCCCAAATTCAGTATCTCGGGAAAATTAGAATATTTGTGAAACGGTTCAATATTGAAGACACCTGGTGCCACACTCTAACCAGCTAATTAACTCAAAACACCTGCAAAAGCCTTTAAATGGTCTCTCAGTCTAGTTCTATAGGATACACAATCATGGGGAAGACTGCTGACTTGACAGTTGTCCCAAAAGACGACCATTGACACCTTGCACAAGGAGGGCAAGACACAAAAGGTCATTGCTAAAGAGGCTGGCTGTTCACAGAGCTCTGTGTCCAAGCACATTAATAGAGAGGCGAAGGGAAGGACAAGATGTGGTAGAAAAAAGTGTACAAGCATTAGGGATAACCGCACCCTGGAGAGGATTGTGAAACAAAACGCATTCAAAAATGTGGGGGAGATTCACAAAGAGTGGACTGCAGCTGGAGTCAGTGCTTCAAGAACCACCACGCACAGACGTATGCAAGACATGGGTTTCAACTGTCGCATTCCTTGTGTCAAGCCACTCTTGAACAAGAGACAGCATCAGAAGCGTCTCGCCTGGGCCTAAAGACAAAAAGGACTGGACTGCTGCTGAGTGGTCCAAAGTTATGTTCTCTGATGAAAGTAAATTTTGCATTTCCTTTGGAAATCAAGGTCCCAAAGTCTGGAGGAAGAGAGGAGAGGCACAGAATCCACGTTGCGTGAGGTCCAGTGTAAAGTTTCCACAGTCAGTGATAGTTTGGGGTGCCGTGTCATCTGGCTGGTGTTGGTCCATTGTGTTTTCTGAGGTCCAAGGTCAACACAGCCGTTCTACGAGGAAGTTTTAGAGGCACTTCATGCTTCCTGCTGCTGACGAACTTATGGAGATGCAGATTTCATTTTCCAACAGGACCTGGCACCTGCACACAGTGCCAAAGCTACCAGTACCTGGTTTAAGGACCATGGCATCCCTGTTCTTGATTGGCCAGCAAACTCGCCTGACCTTAACCCCATAGAAAATCTATGGGGTATTGTGAAGAGGAAGATGCAGTACGCCAGACCCAACAATCAGAAGAGGCTGAAGGCCACTATCAGAGCAACATGGGCTCTCATAACACCTGAGCAATGCCACAGACTGATCGACTCCATGCCACACCACATTGCTGCAGTAATCCAGGCCAAAGGAGCCCCAACTAAATATTGAGTGCTGTACATGCTCATAGTTTTCATGTTCATACCTTTCAGTTGGCCAACATTTCTAAAAATCCTTTTTTTTGCATTGGTCTTTAATTGATATTCTAATTTTCCGAGATACTGAATTTGGGACTTTCATTAGATGTCAGTTATAATCATCAACATTAAAAGAAATAAACATTGAAATACATCAGTCTGTGTGTAATGAATGAATCTAATATACAAGTTTCACTTTTTGAATGGAATTACTGAAATAAATCAACTTTGTCATGATATTCTAATTTATGACCAGCACCTGTATATAAAGTTTGAATTATTGGAAATTTTATAATATTCCACTTTGGGTTAATAAAGAGTTAAAAAATGAATTTGCAAAGGAAAAAAACAGCTGTCTAAAGCATATAAGACTAATAACCCCAATGTGAATCATAGATCGTATGAGAACATGAGGGCAACCATTAAGAAGGATATTAGAAAGGCTAAAAAGGACCGTTGGAGAGAAATATACCGCATAAGGTAAAAAATGACCCAAAAGTAGGAAGTAAAGTGCATCAGAAATAGTAAAGAGGAATTAAGTAATATAGACAGTGAAACAGAGGATGCTCTAAATAAGCATTTTTCTGAGGTCTTCACAAATGAGGAAGTAGATAACATCCCAGCAGAAAAAGGAACTACTAAGAAGGTACTGATTGATTTGTTAATTGTAGATGGAGAAGTACTGCTCAGATTAAATAGTCTGAAATCAAACATATACAGTGGAACCTCGGTTCACGAACGTCTCAGTACACGTACAAATTGGTCGATGACCAAAAAGTTCACCAAACTTTTGCCTCCGTTCACGACCACACACCCGGTATACGAACAAGCCAGGTACTACCTTTTCGGTTTGTACATGTTCAGTCTCTCCCTGTGCATTTCCTGTGCAGCGAGCAAGAGAGAGAGAGAGAGCCACGCACACAAACAGGCAGCGTGAGAGAGAGAGAGGGCTGGACTCATAAGGTAGAGAAGGCAGTTAAAGAATGCACTGGTCTTGATTTTGTTTTCACTTCTGTTTACAGCGATCGGTTCGTAGCGTGCACTGTTGTAATGTTACTTTTCTTGGTGGTTTATTAAATTACGGATTTTTTCAAATGTTCATTTTTTTCCCTGTGCTTAAAACTCATTAAAAAAGTGTTTTTAGCCAGGGGTTAGTAACGCTATAGCGTAAAACTATTACAGTGTTAGTTTTCTCTGTTGTTCAAGGTTTTCTCAGTGTTATTCAATGTTTTTACATTTAGTTTACTATTATGCTGTGCATTCTATGGTTTAATTAACTATATTGGTGCTTAAAAACTTAAGAAATATATATATTTACATACAGTTCGTATGGTCTGGAACGGATTAATTGTATTTACATATAATCCTATAGGGGATTGGGGGATATGGGGGAAATTGCTTCGGTTCACGACCATATCGGTTTACGACTGGAGTTTTGGAATGAATTATTGTTGTGAACCGAGGTTCCACTGTATCCAGGACAAGATAATATTTACCCTCAAGTTCTTAAAGAGGTTAGCAAGTATATATACAAACCTTTGATGCAAATTTTTAGGAAATCACTGCAATCTGGGGAAATTCTGAATGACTGGAAATATCCTGTTATATAAAAAGGGTGACTGGGCAGATCCAAGAAACTATAGATCAGTAAGCTTAATGGGCATCACAGAATAATTAATGAAAGTCATTGCAGAGGGACTTGTACAGCATACACGCTTAGGAAGATTTGTGACAGATAAAGTTTAGTGTCAGTAAATGTAAAGTATTACATATAGGAAGTAAAAATTTTAGGTTTGAATATGCAATGGTGAATACTATGCTGTAAAATTTCCAACAGTGTTCAGAAACCATTAAGAAGGCTAACAGAATGTTAGGTTATATACGAGGTTATGCTCAGTCTTTATAATGCACTGGTGAGGCCTCATCTGGAGAACTGTGTGCAGTTTTGGTCCCCAGGCTACAAAAAGGGCATAGCAGAGCTAGAAAAAGTACAGAGAAGTGTGACTCGGCTGATTCCAGGGCTAAATGGGCTGAATTATGAAGAAAGATTAAAAGAGCTGAGCCTTTTCAGTTTAAGCAAAATAAAATTAAGAGGAGACATGATTGAAGTGTTTAAAATTAGTGAAGGGAAATAATACAGTTGATCAAGGCTGTAAGTTTAAAATGAGTTCAACAAGAACAAGAGGACATAGTTGGAAACTTGTGAAATGTAAACTTTGTGTAAACATTAGGAAGTTTTTCTTTGCACAGAGAATTATAGACAGTAGCGTAGTGGAGAATATGGCTTTAAGGACTTTGAAAACTAGACCTGATGTTTTTTTAGATGAATAAAGTGGATAAGATTGGAGAGCTTTGTTGGGCTGAATGGCCTGATATTGGCGAGATTGTTGTAATATTCTAATTTTGTCATAGACTGCATGTTATTTAGATAATGAATAAATAATATTACTGCGGTAGGCTGCCGCCCTGCCCGGGGTTTGTTTCCTGCCTTGTGCCCTGTGTTGGCTGGGATTGTCCCAAATATTTCTGATTTGTTTGAACCTGTGTTTGGCCAGCTCACATAGGTTATTTTTAAATTGGAAAAAAAAATGAAGGTTAAAGGTACAATGTTTCAGCTTTATAGCCTCCAGCCAAAACATTGTGTCTTTAAACTTTCCTTTTCAGTGTGTTAATAACATTTAACCTTTTCACTGCCTTTGCAAATGTATACTGGCACAGTCCCACACTGTGGAATAGTAGAATACAGTTCATACTATCGGTTCAGTTGACATTTTCCCCCCCAAGTGTTTTCATTTCATAACAGAAAGGTTTTCACACCTGACTTATTGTTCTTTACATATGTCAGTTTAGGGTGGCATGGTGGCGCAGTGGTAGTGCTGCTGCCTCGCAGTAAGGAGACCTGGGTCCTCCCTGCATGGAGTCTGCATGTTCTCCCTGTGTCTGTGTGGGTTTCCTTCGGTGCTCCGGTTTCCTCCCACAGTCCAAAGACCTGCAGTTTAGGTGCATTGGCGATCCTAAATTGTCACTAGTGTGTGTCATGTGCTGGGCTGGCGCCCTGCCCAGGGATTTGTTCCTGCCTTGCGCCCTGTGTTGGTTGGGATTGGCTCCAGCAGACCCCCGTAACCCTGTGTTAGGATATAGTGGGTTGGATAATGGAAGGATGGATATGTCAATTTATATCTTACAGCACTCTTAGTAAAACTATTGGATGTTACATTTCCAGATCTACTTCATAAATGGGTTGCAGAGTTCTTCACCATAAAAACACAGCAGAACAATCACAGCAAAGAATATCTTTGTCATTTTTTAGGATGGCCTCATGTCATCTCTAATATCTAAGAATGCTCTACTGATGAACACATCAAACATAACGTGGAGGAGAGTAGATACAAATATTACAGTAAGTAAAGCCAATACTCTGAGCTTCATACTGTTACAATTATTTTATTACAATATGTTCCACAATTCAAGAGTCAGAAGTCTTTCAGCCTTGATTTATTTGGTCTATGTTGTATATTCATTTTGATTTTTGACTTTTACTCACAGTTTTTTTGGAGAAGCTCCTCCAGCCTGTCAGTTCTTCATTCTCTTATGGGTCTTTTCACCAGTTTAAACATTTTCTTCAGTCTTGAAGAAACTTTAAAGTGAGAACATAGATATTCACACAAAGCCTTCTTAACATCTAAAAATTATGGCAGCTTAAACTGAAGTAAGAGATTAGGTTGAAATTGAAGAAATTGAATGTAGTACTATCATACTAACAATAGAAAAAACAGACTAATATGCATTAGCATAAAAAACTAACAAACAGAAAATATATCATTTACAAACAAAACATATGTTGCTAGTAATGAAGTGTCTAATTATAACAAAAGCATTCAGACACAGATCTTTCATTTCACCAATAAAAGCATTAATTTTTAATTTAGATCTAGTTTATTAAACATGAAAGAAATACCAAACGAGATTTAAAAAGGAGACTGTGGAAGATTGTGGGTTCACTTCCCAGTTCCTCCCTGTGTGGATAGCGCTTTGAGTACTAAGAAAAGCGCTATATACGGTAAATGTAATGAATTATTATTATTATTATTATTACCAATGTTTCCACCAGTTTTGTGCTGCTGAGCATGCCTTCAAAAGCAGTGCTTTGCACATGAAAAAGTTTCACTGCTAGCACAGTGAGCAACAGCACACCCCACCAAACAGCTGCATTTAACAAAGTTCAGATAGACACATGCCAGCAGAAGGTGTGGCATGAGAAATAGTAAAAAGAAAGACAAAGGTTGACAGCAGCAGAGAGTCATTAAAATTATGATGTTAGTGACAACTCATCCAAAACAACTCAGGCATTCCCTGTCCTGCAGAGCTCAGGAGCTATTATAAAATCATGTTGGCATTCTGCAAACACTACTTCCTTGTGGCCTTGAAAGGCCTGGGCAGCTAAAAGCCCACTGTGAACACAGTTTCATGTTCCCATCAGTAGGATAAATCACTTCTTCTTATTGTGTATACAGTAATTAGTGCTGTTACACTGCCTTTACTTACACCATATACAGTAGGAACATCAGCATGAAGGTTAGCCAGAGTGTTTTTATTTTTATTTTTTTTTTCTGTTTAAATATCCCTTTAATTTTGTAATAAACATATCATCTCTCTTGAAGACAGTATTTAATTACATCACAAATTCTTAGGAAGCACCAAGAAATATTTGCTATGTTGTTATTTTATGTATTTTCTCCACTTCTAGCTTGTATCATCTTTATATTTATTTTCAGTTAGACAGACAGACAGACAGACAGACAGACAGACAGACAGATAGATAGATAGATAGATAGATAGATAGATAGATAGATAGATAGATAGATAGATAGATAGATAGATAGATAGATAGATAGATAGATAGATAGATAGATAGATAGATAGATACTTTACTAATCCCAAGGGGAAATTCACATTCACAGTTGACTGTTCTAATACTCTTCATTATCTACTGTAACACATTATGACCAGTTAGCTACAGAATTGAATATCAGGACTCACCTTCGATGAAATTCAGAAGGTGAATAGATATTCAGTTGGAAGATTTTCTGGTCCACCTCAGCAGAACCCCAGACTGATGAGACCCCGAAATGTACCAGTAAGCTCATAGACGCTGTTGTTCTTCTCCTCGATGTGCGCATTTCCTACAAGTCTTGCTGAGCTTATAGAGCAAAGTAACCTGATATTCAGTAGTAAAGATAATGAGAAACGTAATGTTTATCTTGATTTGTCACCCATATACACAAGCAGTTATTAGATCTGTTATCTTCTTGCCTGGGATTGGTTCCTGCCTTGCGCCCTGTGTTGGCTGGGATTGACTCCAGCAGTCCCCCGTGACCCTGTGTTAGGATATAGCGGGTTGGAGAATGACTGGCTGACTGACGACTATCTTCTTTGCCTCTCTTTCACTTTAAAGCATTGAACTGAGTCAATTTTGTTTATTTGCATATATATATATATACATATACACTAGCTGTACCAGCCGCTCTGCCCGCTTTGTAGTGTGAGAGGACAAACTTTAAAAATCAATAAAAAAATTTAAAAAAATGTAATAATAATTTGTTTTGTTTTTTTTTTTTAAATGTAATAATTTGTCCCCTCCTTTAACCGCCACCTTATCGTGGTGGAGGGGTTTGCGTGTCCCAATGATCCTAGGAGCTCTGTTGTCCGGGGCTTTATGCCCCTGGTAGGGCCATCCGAGGCACACTGGTCCTAGGTGAGGGATGAGACAAAGAGCGGTTAAACAAACCTCCTATGATGGAAAACAATTTTGGGGGCCCCACTCTGGAGCCAGGCCTGGAGGTGGGGCTCGATGGCGAGCGCCTGGTGGCTGGGCCTGCACCCATGCGGCTTGGCCGGGCACAGCCCGAAGAGGCAACGTGGGTCCCCCTTCCCATGGGCTCACCACCTATGGGAGAGGCCAAGGAGGTCAGGTGCAGTGTGAGTTGGGTGGTGGCCGAAGGCGGGGACCTTGGCGGTCCGATCCTCGGCTACAGAAGCTGGCTCTTGGGATGTGGAATGTCACCTCTCTGAAGGGGAAGGAGCCTGAGCTAGTGCACGAAGTTGAGAGGTTCCGGCTAGATATAGTCGGACTCACCTCGACACACAGCTTGGACTCTGGAACCAATCTCCTTGAGAGGGGCTGGACTCTGTACCACTCTGGAGTTGCCCCCGGTGAGAGGCGCCGAGCGGGTGTGGGTATACTTATCGCCCCCCGACTTGGAGCCTGTACATTGGGGTTTACCCCGGTGGACAAGAGGGTAGCCTCCCTTCGCCTTCTGGAGGGGGACGGGTCCTAACTGTTGTTTGAGCGTATGCACCGAACAGCAGTTCGGAGTACCCACCCTATTTGGAGTCCCTGGAGGGGGTGCTAGACGGCATACCTTCTGGGGACTACCTCGTTCTGCTGGGAGACTTCAATGCTCACGTGGGCAATGACAGTGAGACCTGGAAGGGCGTGATTGGGAGGAATGGCCCCCCCGATCTGAACCTGAGCGGTGTTTTGTTATTGGACTTCTGTGCTCGTCACGGATTGTCCATAACGAAAACCATGTTCAAGCATAGAGGTGTTCATATGTGCACTTGGCACCAGGACACCCTAGGCCTCAGTTCGATGATCGACTTTGTGGTCGTGTCGTCGGACTTGCGGCCACATGTCTTGGACACTCGGGTGAAGAGAGGGGCGGAGCTGTCAATTGATCACCACCTGGTGGTGAGTTGGCTTCGATGGTGGGGGAGGATGCCGGTCAGGCGTGGTAGGCCCAAACGTGTTGTGAGGGTCTGCTGGGAACGTCTGGCAGAGCCCCCTGTCAGAAGTAGCTTCAACTCCCACCTCCGGCAGAACTTCGACCACATCCCGAGGGAGGTGGGGGACATTAAGTCCGAATGGGCCATGTTCCGTGCCTCTATTGTTGAGGCAGCTGACCGGAGCTGTGGCCGTAAGGTGGTCGGTGCCTGTCGTGGCGGCAATCCCCAAACCCGTTGGTGGACACCGGCGGTGAAGGATGCCGTCAAGCTGAAGAAGGAGTCCTACCGGTCCCTTTTGTCCTGTGGGACCCTGGAGGTAGCTGATAGGTACCGGCAGGCCAAGCGGAATGCGGCTTTGGTGGTTGCTGAGGCAACCTCCAAATCCGAGACCATGGTCCTCAGCCGGAAAAGGGTGGAGTGCCCTCTTAGGGTTGGTAGCGAGATCCTGCCCCAAGTGGAGGAGTTCAAGTATCTCGGGGTCTTGTTCATGAGTGAGGGGAGGAATGGAGCGTGAGATCGACAGGCGGATCAGTGCGGCATCCGCAGTAATGCGGGCGCTGCATCGGTCTGTCGTGGTGAAAAAGGAGCTGAGCCGCAAGGCGAAGCACTCATTTTACCAGTCGATCTATGTTCCTACCCTCACCTATGGTCATGACCTATGGGTAGTGACCGAAAGAACGAGATCGCGAATACAAGCAGCTGAAATAAGTTTCCTCCGCAGGGTGTCTGGGCTTTCCCTTAAAGATAGGGTGAGAAGCTCAGTCATCCGGGAGGGGCTTAGAGTAGAGCCGCTGCTCCTCCGCATCGAGAGGAGTCAGATGAGGTGGCTCGGGCATCTGATCAGGATGCCTCCTGGACGCCTCCCTGGTGAGGTGTTCCGGGCACGTCTAACCGGGAGGAGGCCCCGGGGAAGACCCAGGACACGCTGGAAGGACTATGTCTCTCGACTGGCCTGGGAACACCTTGGGATTCTCCCGGAAGAGCTAGAAGAAGTGGCCGGGGAGAGGGAAGTCTGGACATCTCTACTCAAGCGACCCGACCTCGGATAAGCGGGAGACAATGGATGGATGGATGGATGGATGGATGGATGGATGGATGGATGGATGGATGGATGGATGGATGGATGGATGGATGGATAATTTGTATTGAGAAGAATTTAAATTGATAGCTTTCATATCTGAGGGCCTCTTGATACACAATATTTTTGGTTTTGCTATCATGGGCGAGAATGTGGCTGTGACCTCTTTGCTAAAAATGTAAAAAGTTGTCAAGGTATCTCTGGCCAGGTGGAAGATAGGTACGCTCCAACATGAAATATTGCCACTGTATCTGATCATATTAAGGTCTGACGGGGAGAAGAGCACATGACCGTGATATCTCTGCCAATGAGCAGGTACCTTCTAAAACAAACGTAGCTGTGATCTCTCTCTCAAAAACGTCAAATGTTTCTCTTTAACAATCTCTAGATAATAATGTCAGCTGAACAAACAGGCATTGTTAGCTAAGTGGAGGCAAGGCACGCTTTAACACGTGGTGAGAGGTACAGCGACTCGAATGGAGTGTGTGAATGTGGATGGCCCTGCCTGGCTACCTTCTCCTGAGGTCCCGCCTCACCCTCCCCTCAGTCCAAAGCCTGTCTCTTAGTTTTGCGCGAATAAATCGTGCTGCAACTGAACTATGATACTTAGTGCAATGAAAGAAGCCACAAAATCGACTGGAATCGTCAAGCAAATTATAAAAAAAACCCGATCTAAATCCGTTAAGTAGTTCCCTCTTGAAAAGCGGACAGTAGTACAGACATACAAATAAACATTGAATTTCATATATATAGATATACATTGTGACGAACAGCCGGGTCCCATGCCCGGCTGGGACGCCCCTGCTGTGTATGTTCCGGGGGAGCAGCCATGGACCGCTCAGTACCTCCCCCAGGGCGTTTAGTGCCTGACACTTATTTCCCAACCTCCCGCAGGGCTCCATGGGAGATGGAGTCCTCCACGGCTTGGCTGGAGCCCGGGGTGGCCGCTAGGGTGGGGCTGTCTCCTTCCAACAGCCTGGCTGGACGAATCTACAGCCCCACCAGGAAGTCTAATTAGGACCAGGTGGTCAATCACATGGAACGCTTCCGGGTGGGTTATAAAAAGGGTCAGCCACCACCACTAGAGAGCCAGAGTCGGGAGGAGGAGGACTAAGCCTGAGGAGGAGTGGTGGTGCCAGAAGAAGGGTTGTTGTGATTACTGTGAGTGTTTTGGGACTGTGTTGGGCCTGTGGGACACGGGGAAAGCGTGCCCCACGGCTGAAGAGAAATAAAAGTCTGTTTATTTAAGTACATGCCTCTGCGTTAGTCTGTGCTGGGTCGGGCGCTATGTAGTGCCTTTCACAACATGCATATCTATATATATAAAAATGGAATGGGTGGGTCGTCGGGTGGGCCTTTTTTTCATTCCGTCGTTTTTTCGACGTTTTGAAAATGTAGAATGATTATTTGATTTTTTTGTTTTTATTTGATCGTGTCTATGTAGCTGCCGTCGTAATAAAGTATCGCTAAAATCGTCATTTATCGTAATTTATTTTTGACGTATAACGTCGCCGTCGTCGAGGTCAGTGATACCAGTGCAAAAAATCTGCTTACGGTTGAAAGACACGCCCTACTCACTGGACAGTTAAAAACACCAATCAAACTAACGATGACATCAAGTATTACCCAATCAAAAGTAGGAAAGGAGGCATCTTCATAAAATGCGTGTGGGATGATTTGCATGAGACGCTGCTTTAAAAAAAAAATGATAAAAAAAAATACGGGATAAATCCCGTCCAGTATTGATTCAAAACGGGACGCGCAATTTCATTCTCAAACGCGGCACGATTCCGTATTTTAAAGTTAAAAACACCAATCAAACTAACGATGACATCAAGTATTACCCAATCAAAAGTAGGAAAGGAGGCATCTTCATAAAATGCGTGTGGGATGATTTGCATGAGACGCTGCTTTAAAAAAAAAATGATAAAAAAAATACGGGATAAATCCCGTCCAGTATTGATTCAAAACGGGACGCGCAATTTCATTCTCAAACGCGGCACGATTCCGTATTTTAAAGGACGGGTGGCAACCCTACAGTGCCAGGTAACCACCCATACAATCACATTGTGATTCAGACTAGGAATGCAATGAATGTAATTACCCCGATCTACATACAAGGCGAAAGTCTTGCAACATTCAAAGATGATGGTTTGGGATAATTAGTACTTATTAAGTACACCATGGAACATAAAAGAGCTTATGAAGCCTTGAACCGAAAAAAGCAAGATCTCAGAGATCGTAAAAAAAAAAAACGAGGTAATGTCGTTTTACTCGCTGTAGATTTTAGTCAAACATTACCAGTTATTCCACGAGGGAGACCAGCAGATGAACTCAACGCGTGTTTAAAATCCATGCTTCTCCCACGCTCGGTTATATGTAGCGTGTTCTCGGGTAGGTACACCAAAACATTTCTACATTTAAAGCATGTAATGGGCAAACAAAAAATGAGGTATACCCGAAGGCACTGCAGTAGTGCTTAATGTAACTTTACTTCTTAAATGTTAATGTTTTACTGTTTAATAATTTATACGCTTCTTATATGTTGTTAAAATTCTTTTATCAAAATACCAGTGACAGCGCAATGCACGATAACATGGAGTGAATACACCATACGCATCCGCCCACGGCCGCCCTGGTGTGCGCATATAGGAGTTGATTCTACAATAAAATAAAATAAAGATTAAAAAAGTAATACAATCATCACCCATAAAGCGAATAGTAGACGTGACGTACTATATGTGTACCAGATTTCAAGTCAACAGGTGAAACGGTTTGCGAGCTACAGGTGATTTAAAATCCTGGACAGACAAACGAATAGCCACGGTAGCAAATTACAGAAGAAGATTTTACTGTTTAATAATTTATATTTATATGAAATGTGCGTCTTATATATTACTTCATATTCTCATATGATAATGATGTTAATGTTGTTTATATTGATTTCTATGTTATTGTAAGTGCATCTATGTGTGTATATGTATGTATGTATGTGTATATATATATATATATATATATACTGTATATATATATATATATATATATATATATATATATATATATATACATACATACATACATACATATTATGTATGTATGTATGTATGTATGTATGTATATATATATATATATATATATATATATATATATATATATATATATATATATAAAAAATATATATATAAAAAATATATGTGTATATGTATATATAATATATCTGTATATGTGTGTATATGTGTGTGTATATGTGTATATGTATATGTATATGACAGCAACACTCATAACAATGACAACACAATTACATTGACAATCATGTTACGTTATTTTTAAAATGTTTCCTTTACTTTTTCATAACCTCTTTAACACACTACTTCTCCGCTGCAAAGCACGGGTATTTTGCTAGTATATATATATATATATATATATATATATATATACATATACACATCCACATATATATACATATATATATACACATATCAACACATATATATACACATACATATACACACATACATACACACACACATATACATATATACATATACACTGTCGCAGTTGAGGCGTGGAGCCACCTCTTGAACCCTTAGGTACCACTCCAGACACTGGATAAAAGTACAATACTTCTTTATTTTGTACTCCCGTGCACAAAGCACCCTCCACTCCACACTCATAAACAACACACTCTCAATAATAAACACAATTCTCTCTCCTCCTCACCCAGACACTTGCCACCCTACCTCCCAGCTCAGCTCAGTGTCTGGGCTTTCTCACAGTCCTTTTATATCCCCTGACCCAGAAGTGGTTCCTGGCCAAACCCACAAGTCCTTATTCCCTCTGGGTCAGGGTAAACAGTCCTTTCTTCAGCCCGGGAGCACGTCGTTCCTTCCTGACATGTGATGATGACGCACTCCCGGGTTATAGGGCACATAAGAGCCCACTAGCCCCCCTACAGCGACTCCAGGTGGCCCCCAAGGTATCCAGCAGGGCTGTGTATACAAACTACAAAGTCCATGAGGCCCTGCTGGAACTCGGGGCACCATCATGCTGTCTGGAGGGCTCTTCCTGGCGGCCTGGGGGTGGCGACCGGAGTCTGTAGCCGGTCGTCCATCACAACACATACATAAACAGTGCGTTGTAACACGGGCTGTGATTGTTACATGGGAGGGAGACGACAAATCACAGCTTCCCGCTTTCTAATCGGGCCTGTGATTGGTACTTTGACTGATGCCTAGATCCCACAGTATGTCCCCTTAGGAGAGGCGTTAGGCGAGTGTAATTGAATAGTGGTGCTGCAAGTTTAGCTTTACACCTGTTTTTAAGGCTTATTGAGTGAAAGGGGCTTTCATGAAAAAACTTAGAGCTTTGCTACAGGATACACCCTCCACAAGTTAAGGAAGTAAAAATAAAGGTATATATTTCTGTTTTATTTCAACCTTTTAAGTTTGTATGCGGGCGGTATGGTGGCGCAGTGAAAGGTGCCAGCTAGGAGACCCGGGTTCGCTTCCCTGTGTGGAGTTTGAATGTTCTCTCCGTGTCTGTCTGGGTTTCCTCCGGGTACTCCGGTTTCCTCCCACAGTCCAATGACATGCAGGTTAGGTGCATTGGCGATTCTAAATTGTCCCTGGTGTGTGGGTGTGTATGGGTGTGTGCGCCCTGCGTTGGGCTGGCACCTCCCCCGGGGGTTTGTTTCCTGCCTTGTGCCCTGTGTTGGCATGGATTGGCTCCTGTATTTAGGATATAGCGGGTTGGATAATGGATGGATGGACATTTGTATGCATAGCCCCATTTGCCCGTTTTCGTTTTTTTTCTTTCTTCAGTAATATTTCAGCAAACCCGGAGCTTGTCAGTTCAAATCCTGGTACTGATACCACTGTGTGCCCTGAGGAAGTCACTTCACCTGCCTGTGCTGCAAAAAACAAAAGTAATGTAACAAATTGTACCTCAGATGTTACAAGTTGCTGGAATAAAGGCATAAGTCAAATAGATAAATATGTATTATACACATAGGAACTATTCATTTATTTTCAGTTAAGTCATCTGCAGCAAACCTTTATAAATGAGGGTTTCTCCTTTTTAGATAGTGCAAACTGTTTTTTCTTCATTGAGGTTTTCTCTTGGAGAGCTTTTTTCATTTCATTGAAAATTAAAGCAGCAGCTGCCAAAATATGCAGCTTTCTTATTAATTTTTCAACATTGTGTAAAATAACTTTATAAAGTAACATAAAAGGTTTAAATACTGGTTATCCTTTAACACTAAAATATTACTAAAGAGATACAAAAAAAGTAAAATGCATATGTTGTTTTTCTTTAAGGAGATTAAATATTACTGAAGAAAGAAAAAAAAAACTAAAACAGCCAAATGGGGCTATTGATATGAACTTAAAAGGTTTAAATAAAACAGAAATATATACCTTTATTTTTACTTCCTTAACTTGTGGAGGGTGTATCCTGTAGCAAAGCCCTAACTTTTTTCGTGAAAGCCCGTTTCAGTCAATAAGTCTTAAAAACAGGTGTAAAGATATTGACAATAAGCTACGCAAACCCACCAAAACATGGATTTGTTTAAATCAAGGCGCGAGTCGAAAAACACCATCCCATACTATTAGTTAACGATTAACACATTTCTATATGTATTGTAAGCATTCAATACAACTGATAATATGTTGCGCTTATTTATCTGGTGTACCGACATTTTTGCGCATTTAACGGCTGAAATCCAACGTGGTTTGTGCCCTTCAGAATGAAAACAGTTTGCATTTACCTTTTTAATAAAAGGCGAGCTTTTAAGCCTGAGAAATCACCCTGTAAATGCACACGTTTAATTGCACATGTGTTAATATGTATGCTTACACACTGTTTCTTCTTCATTGAGGTTTTCTCTAGCATGTAGATCGGGGTAATTACATTCACGGCATTCGTGGTCTGAATCACAATCTGATTGTATGGGTGGTTACCTACCAGGTAACGCTTGTGGTTGGCCAGCAAGTCAGCTAACATCAGCCATGGTGCCTTCAGTTGTGAGAAGCAGATCATAGAATGGTTGAAAATAGTTTACTGTCAAATAATGCAAAGAGTACGCGACACGTGTTTCGCCCTAATTCTTGGCTCATCAGGCGTACACACTCACTGCACTCGCTTACGGGAATCGAACCTCGGACGTCAGCTTTTAATTAAGAAGAAAAGAAAACCTTTTTAAATTGAGGGAAAATATTCCAATAACAATTTGTTTAGGATCTGTTTTTTTGTGAAGCTGCCTTTACACAGCCTGTCCGCCTTTCTCCTTCACAGTCAGTTCACGTGATTACGTGTGAGGCGTGATGACGCGATACGCAACCCCCGCAACCCCGCCTCCCACGGCCAGCGAGCTGCAGTCCATTACTGTATATGGACAAAAAAGAAGTTCCAGTTATGACCGTTACGCTTTGAATTTCGAAATGAAACCTGCCTAACTTTTGTAAGTAAGCTGTAAGGAATGAGCCTGCCAAATTTCAGCCTTCCACCTACATGAGAAGTTGGAGAATTAGTGATGAGTGAGTGAGTGAGTGAGTCAGTCAGTCAGTGAGGGCTTTGCCTTTTATTAGTATAGATGAATAGACTTAAATAATTAACCCAATGTGGCTGTGGAACAATCCCAACATAATCCTAAGGTTTATTCTTCCGGGTATACATTGTTGAAGGCAAGCCAGAGCTCACATGATTCTGACCTTGTATCTCGGGGCAAGTGAGTGATCATATCTGGTATGTTACTAGCCCACTGCCTGATATCGAACTCACCTTCTGCCAGCAGCACCCAACAGTGATCAATAAACTGCTCGGCCTGGACAGGAGACTGAAATGACTAGAGGCAGTTATCAACGTAGTATGCCTATGTATAGAGTCCACAACTGCTTCATTTCCTTCAGCATGCTCTCTGACGTGCTTGTGCAGAGCAAAAATTGTACAGCTTGAGCTGCAGGTTGTGCTGAAAGATAAGACGTGCCACTCATATAGGTCTGGACAGCTACCTACCTCCATTTCTCTCCAGAGGAACCATAATACTGGCTTGTCATGTCATGAATGACATGGCATGAATGTCTCCACTGACAGCTACTGGGTATTCTTGGAACCTCAGAATAATTCCAAGAAGCGATAGACTCAGAGATGGACCTGGGATCAGACTATTGTTGAGTGATTTACTCTGGTAGATAAATGAACAATTAAATACCAGTCTGGCCTTATTATTGTGGTGAACAAGATGGTGAGGAGTATACCAAGAATTGGAAAATTCACTTGCAACTAAGCTGGTAATCTTCAAAACATATCCAGAATTCAATTTGTTTTTAATCTCTTTATTATATTCACTAGCTCTCTCAGGAACTGCTGTTAGCCGTCGTTCAGTACTTCTGAAAAGGCTTATTACTGCTGATGGAGGTGCATGAAGGAGGGGAATGGTTTTCTTCCATAACATAGGTGTGGCATACCTCTGTACTCCATTAACTTTTAGTTTCAAGTATCTCTATAGCTTCTCTTTCTTGTTTAGACCTAATCACATCTTTCTCCTGACAGAACGGAAGGGTGTCTAGTTGCCAAAGACTTTCTACATGATGAATGAGGTCATGAATAGGCTGCTGAATTGAACTCTGCAAACATGAAACCTCACCATAAGGCTGCTGGAGGAATTCAGCTGGGCCTTGTAAAGTCCAGCCCAATGGGATATATACAGCAATAGCTCCCTCTGTGGGTACTTGGCGCATTGACTTAATGGGCTTAATTTGGTGCGGATGGTCAGACCCAATTAGAACCATTGGTTGAATTTTAGTATATGATTTAAGGGGAATTGCCCTAAGGTACTTATACATTCTTTGAAGGGATTCTAGAGGGCATGATTGCTATGCCAAATTAAGCTGGTCAGGAGTAAATCCGCTTCTGATACTGTACTGTACTGATCAAGCAATACCTGATATTTGTAGTCTTCTGTAAGGTGAGGATGATTTCCCAGAAGGCTGTTTAATCCTGTTTTCAATAAGACAATGCCAGTCTCTTTACCTGAGCTGAATGTAAGGAGTTTGAGTTTAGGAATGCCAAATAAAGACACAATGGCCATTTGCCTAAGTTTTGTAAATTAGGATCCAGTACAAGCTGATTAAATGCCTTAACTTCACCTTATACTTGTGGAGGCTCTGATACCTGTTGTGGGTACTGTGTGGAGGACAGAATCATATAAGTTCTAGATGAGGTATAGAGTATAAAGGCTGCTGTAATTGTGGCTATTTCATTGGGGCTAAAGGAGGGATACAGTAAGACTCAAATTTTGGCTGGTGAAGAAATGACTCCCTGATGGACTGGTAATGCACACTTGTAGAACCTTGTTTGAGAGAGGTCATCACGTTTGAGAGGCATTGTGATTACTCTTCAACTGACTCACGGACAGGGGCAGGTAGCTGTGAATGAGGACTTCTGGGTTCAAGCAAAGGCAAGCTGGAATTATGCTGAATGCAAGATTGTGATTGTGGGCAGTTCATAGGTGGAAAGGTCCCTGCTTGTTGATCGATGGACTGTCCTTTTGGATATAATGCCCTGGTAGAAGTTAATGCAGAATCCATCATTTCCTGAAACTCCTTCATCCATAGGCATATTTCCTTCCATCTTTCCTGCATACATTGCCATTTGGTATCCTCTAATTCCCTAAATTCAGCTGTTCCATAATAATCCCTGGGATTGTAACTGAGTATGTAGATGTCCTGGGACTTGGTGGGTGTGGCTTGGATGGAAGTTACTTGTTAGTGGTTCCTCCCATGTCTCTCTGGATGCTGCCATGGATACTGGTATACACAGGTTTCTGGTTTGAAGGACCACTTTGTTAAACAGTACATTCATTAAACTGGTGTGTATATTTCACCATATCCTAATCCCTAGTAAGGAGGATGAAGCTGACCAGAACTTCTCCATCATTACCCTTAGAGGAAACATCACATTTGTAGTTCTCTTTCCTGGCATGAAACCATACTGCTGCTCGCTAATCATCACTTCACTTCTTAAGCTAGCATCCACTATTCTTTCCCATCATTTCAGGCTAATCAATTTTATCCTTCTGTAGTTACTATAGTTCTGCACATCACCCTTATTCTTAAAAATCTGTACCAGTACTCTTCCCCACTCCTCAGGCATCCTCTCTCTTTCCAAGGTTGTATTAAACAATCTGGTTAAAAACTTCACTTACCATCTCTCCTAAACACCTCCATGTTTCAACAAGTATGCTATCTGGACCAACAGCCTTTAAATAGGGAGGGTTACATCAGGAAGGACATTCGGTGTATAATTTTGTCAGATCAATATGCAGACGACAATCCAGATTTTACTATTGCACTTAATTAATATTAATGAAATGAACACACAATATATGTTCATGAAATAAGCTAAGTCTAACCAGCATTGGAGAAGAGACAAATAATGTCTATTTCCAATACTAATAGCAATATCCTTGTCATAATCATATGTGGTAATATTTAAGCCTATTCCTTATCAACAATGTTGTCTCCTCATTCATTTAAATGTTGCACTGTTCATTTGGTTTTTAACCTCTATGAGGTGTCTCAAAACCCCAGACCCTCAATACAACTGCAATACACAGTCCTGGATTCAATTAAACTTTTTTATTATTATTTTATTTACAGAATACCTTTTTTACAGGCTCTTCAAATAAGCAGTTCTCTTATTTCTTTTAAAAATTAATTCTTTCTCTTTCTTCTCCGTTCCCTCAAGGTGAGTCTCACTCTCAATAAAATTCTGGCTCTCCTGGATAAGGTGAGGTGGCTCATTTTATGCTGGACCCAAGAGTACTTTTGGAATCACAATATTGCTCTGAAGAAACATTTTCAGGTTAGGTGGAAGCTCCTTGGAATAAAGAAATCCATTCTCTGTAGCTTCCCCTGGTGGGACCCAGCCAGGCTACCAGACTGCATATGGATACAGTATACAAACTTGATGTGCAGACTTACATTTTATAGTCCCATCCAGGAAAGGTAACATCATCCATCTTGGGTGGGACATCCAGTCCTCTGTGCACTTTCCTCTACAAAATTCAAAATGTGATAAGATTTTCAACATTTCAGTCCTGTGTAATTGCTGACTATGTGTAGAAATACTCGTATAGCACTCAAATAAGGTCATTACTTTTAAAACTTAATTTTATTTCGATCAAAGAAATTTTGGCTCTTCTCTGAAACTATGTAGATTACATAATGTCACACATGTGTGTTTGGGAGAGAGTTACGGGCTCAAATAGATACAGTTACCCACTGAACCAGGGGTTAGCGCTGGCCTCTAACTCTTTTTTCCCTCACCTGGCAGAACAACTGAAGAATCCACACAGTAACATCACTTCCAGTTCCTACCCTCAAAACCCACTACTTCATAACGTCACTTGCTGTTCCAGAATGCCGTTCACCCATGACATCACTTCCTGCAAATCTACTATATATACTGCCTTCGTTTCCTTTTTTGTCAGTTCCAGTTTGAACTCTGTCTGTGAAGATGTAATTTCCTTTGCTTGTGGTACATACAATATATGGGGAATCCCCCCAAACCTTTGACAGTGTTTTTGTCTTTATTTTACAATATGAAATTTCCTCATTTCTTCCTTTCAGTTTTCATTTTAATAGTTGTTGTAGATCCAATGTGAACATTGTGGTTAGGGATGTTGATCTCCAATTTTGCTGAGGAGGAAGATAACCAAGAAAAGTGGAAATAGCTTTTAGTTTTTAGGATTTACAGATTGATATCTGGTCACTATCTGTATGGATTTTTTACGTTCTGCCTGTGTCTTTTTGCTTCAGGACATATAAAATAGATTGATTGACAAACCTATATTAGCACTCTTGGTGTGTGCATGAGTGTGACCTGCTTCAGACTGTCATCCTGTGGAAGTTGATTTTTATGTTATGTTTGATGCAAATGATAAAGATTCTGACTACCTGTAATCCAAAAACAGGCTTGAAAAATAAGTGGATGAGTAGGTACTCAATATGATCGAAATTATAAAGTAACAAATTGATTCAGTTTTTAAATTTTACCTCATCACAGCTATTTAGTTGTGAGTTTGAGTCTTTGTCCAATCACTTTCTGTGGATTTTTTATTATGCCCTATTTGCCTGTAAAATGTTTATTTTTAAGTTCATGGTCTCCTACACCCCAAAAATGAGCAGATTTAGTTAATTTCCAACTTTGAACTGATCTTTTTGATGTGTATGTCACTGTGCCCTGAGATGGCATGGATCTTCAATCATAGCTGGCTGTTGTTTTGCTAGTATTGTTCCAATACTGGATTAGCTCCTACCCCTTATGACCTGGAACAGAATAAGAAGGTTCCATAAATAAATGAATAACGAACAAATGAACGAAAATATAACCAAGATGTGTAGCCTACTGTGTGGATTTACAGTTGGAGTGAGTAATAAGTTTAGATGATGCTTGAGACTTCTCAAATCCAATTATAGCTCTTAATACCACATTTATTATTTTTGACTTTGAAACAAATGACAGGGTATCCTCAGGATTTGTGACAATCAAGTAGGCTTAGTGAGGATCAAAGCACAGAGGAGCAGTAACTAGTCAGTAGTACTCCATTGTATATGGCTTCTTCTTCAAACTGAAAACCAGAACTGCATTCTTCAGTCCCACAACCATCTATGATAATCTGTGACACAAAGTAATTTTCCCGAAACTGTTCCCTGCTCAATAATTAACATTTTGCCTTCTAAGAGGAGTTCCATTGCTGAATTTGAAGTAACCAAAAGTGCATGTAAGATATAAGCCAAAACCTCAATACTTTTCCAAACAGGATTAACTTCTGCATTAGTCCTGATAATGAAAACAGATTTTAAAACTGTGTTGATGTTGCTGTATTGCCAGCTGTGCTTCTGTTTTAGTAAGCATAGATTAATACTTGTGCTTGACAAGCCTGTTTGTATAGTTCAGGGTTACAAGTAACCATTGTCTAGCAATAATGATGTTTGCACAGCGAGTAATGGGGGTACATTGGTGGCAGTCAAAAGGTGCAAAGGAAATGAACAAGGTGCCCTGAAATGACAGAGTCTGAGAAGTGGGCTTTACAGGAATGTGATCGAGAAATGAAATGGTGGACAAGAGAGGTTGAGTCACAATGGGATACTAAGAGAAGGAGTAGAATGAATACTGAGGATACATGGAGGGGAACAGAGGCATGTGATTGTAAGGGGCGGACTCACCTCGGAAGGGATGTTTTGTTTTTGTTGTGTTCAATGAGAGTGCTTCATTTTTGTCTAGGAACAAGTTAACCAAAACAAAATCGAAGAGACCCTGACAGATGTGAGTGCTCCTGTTCTTATTTACTCGGATCACTACATTGCTGTCAGGAGTGGGAGATGGAATTGGAAGGACCGACTGGAAGCAAGTTACTGTGTGGGGATTTGAGAAGGTCCGAGCCTGACGCCAGCACCCAGAGAAGAGTACAGACGGCAAGTAAGAAAAAGGTCATTTTGGCAGCTGCTATAAATATGGAGCAGGATAGTGGGCTGGTTTCTTTAACAGAAGGAAGTGGAGTGTTCCGGATGTCAGCATCAACACCAAGAATTTACTTGTTGAATCCTTTGGTAGACGCACGTAGGGCCAGCATTGGTTTGTGATAGTCATGTGGGAGGAAAACGTAACATGGAAGGCAACCTTCTACAATATCGATGCAGTGGGAGGAGTTTCGGTGGAGCTTCGAACGGATAGCAGTTACACAGAAATGGTCTGAAAAATATGGGGTAGGACAGCTGCTGGTTTGCATGTCAGAGGATACTAACACGGTGTTTGCGTTAGCAGAAGCAGTTGCCGTGGTTACTCAACATTGCTAAATCATTTAGAAGACTATGCAAATGAGAGAGAGAGAGACAGCGAGAGAGAAAGAAGTGGCAACAAGTGGAAGGAGAACATTCCAGCCTTTGGCTAAGCTGCAGATGCATGTGGTAAGCAAACCAACACTCAAACCAGGCCACTGGGATGGAAAAGGATCATGGGAACTGTAATATAGACACTTTCGTATGGTGGCCATGGTCAATAGATGGGATCCACAAGAAGAAGCGGTGTAGATGGCTGCTGCCCTAGAAGGTGATGCCCTGAATGCTCTGATGGACTTCGGAGAGGAGGATCTGCTTGAAATTGTCACCCTGGCAGCTGCATTGGAGCGACGATTCAGTTGTGTAGAATCCATTCTGGGCATCAGACAACAATTGGGGGAGCGAACTCGTGACACAACAGAGAGTCTGGGCAGGTTTCAAGCAGAAATTCAGTCTTTGGTCAGTAGAGGATACCCTCACTTTGATCGGGCAGTCCAAGAGGAGTTGGCCAAGGAGGCTTTCATCCAGGATCTCACACCCCAATTAGTGAGGCAACAGGTACAATTTTCCAAGCAAAGTACAACTGAAGAGGCATTGCAAATAGCACAAGAGCCTGAGCAGGTGCCACTTCCGCGTTCACTTCCGGTTTGAGTGAACGCTGGCGGGACTGGTCGCTGCTGCTCGCTGGTAAGTAGACTATGTGATTTTGCTAGACTAGTGATTTTGATGGTATTTTTTGCCATTTTGCTGACATCTCTGCATGGCTGTATATGCTGTGTATGCATTTAGCTTCAGCCTTCATTTGAAACTTACCGGCTTATTCTTTGGACGTCTGAGCTGCCTGTGGCCTCCTCGCCTACAATGTGGACTCAGCAGCTGGGTAGGATATTCGCCTGGTTAATGTTTGTTTGGAGTCTTTTGTTGCTTGTTATCCAACCTGCTTGTTATCCAACCTGCGACTGGTCTCCTCCAGTACCCAGCTGCTGAGCTTCTTTGACTGCGTCTTCTCCAGTCTGTGCCTCTGCTGTCTGTGCTGTATTTCGACCTGGACATCATACTTCTTCCTCGTCGGAGATACATCCACCGTGGGTCCTGCCAGAGATTCCGAACGGACATCTCGAAAGGAATTAACTCTTTTTGGTTCCAGCATTACCTGTGTGGCCTAAATTTTGTGATTCGCACAGATCATGCTGCCCTGCAATGGTTGCTTTCTTTCAGGGAACCTGAAGGCCAAATAGTTCAGTGGCTAGAGCACCTTCAAGCATTCCACTTCACTGTGGAACATCGATCTGGAGAGAAACATCGAAATGCGGATGCCCTGTCCTTAAGACCAAGCTTAGGGGAAGAGTATACACACTGTGACCACCAAGAGAACAGAGTGGAAGGTGGTTCAACGTCTGCAAGCATACGTTGCCAAGAGTTAACTGTACCTGGAAGTGAAGAGAAATGGAGGAGCAGTCAAGAGGCTGATTCAGAATTGCAGCTGATCATCCAGTTGCCAAAGGAAGGCATGTCCTGCTTGGGCAAAGGTTGCAGTGGATTCCACTGTAGTAAAAGGTCTGTGGTCTCAATTGGGGAGTTTGTCTGTCTACAGGAGGGTTCTGAAGAGAAGTGGCTGAATCCTGTAACCCGTGAAGGAAGGTGGGAAGTTGTGGTGCCTAATGCAAGAAGAGGTATTACGACTGCTGCTGGGCATTTTGGGGTCATGAAGACACTAAAGAGGTTACGCCAAGCTTTTTACTGGAGCCGGAGTCGGAGAGATGTGGAGGATTATTGTCAGCAATGTGATGCTTGTACTGCCAGGAAAGGTCCAATAGAGCAGTCAACAGCACCGCTGCAACAGTACTAGGTGGGGGCACCTACAGTATGGAGAGAGTAGCTGTTGATACCCTTGGCCCTTTTCCATGTTCACTCAGGGGCAATCATTATGTCTTGGTAGCAATTGACTATTTTCACAGTTGGATCTTACCACTGGGATCAGCAGCTGCCATTGGTACTCCTAGCCTTTTTGGTCTACAGTGCAGGAGTCTTCTGGCTGCACACCTGCCCTACTAATGTTGGGAAGAGAATTAAGAACTCCCACAGAACTTGCATTTGGGCTACCCCCTGATACTATGGCTGGAGTGTCTGGTTCTGAATACGTTCGCAAACTACAGATTTGCCTAGAGGATGTTCATGCATTTGCTAGGGATCACCTCCATGTAGCAGGGACTCGTCAGAAGTGACAATATGATCTGAGAGCTTGAGGCCAACCTTTTCAAGAGAGCAATCAGGTTTGGGTCTATGGACTCAAATGAACAAGAAGACGTTGCCCAAAATTGGACAGCTCCTGGGTAGGCCCCTGCTGGGTTATGGAAAAGGTGGGGGAGGTTGTGTACTGGGTTCAACTGCCTCCGTATTCCTACACCAGGATCGTTTGGCTCCTTATCGTGGACGATGCTCTGACATGGAGAGACAAATGGAATCATCACCATCACCAGCTTCTACTCAAGAGGTAAATCAAGGTTTAGCCTCTTCCTTCGATACTGCACAAAATTCGTAGACAGGCAGAAGTCCACACCACTAACCTCTGCGAACACCTCAACCTCATCGACAGCAACGCCTGCCAGCCCATCTCAGGGACTTTGTGCTTCCTCGGGACAAGAAGCTGAGGGGGTGGCTGTGTAACGTGCAGGCAGTGTTTTCTAACCTTGTCTGAGGGACAATTGTAAGGGGAGGACTCACCTCGGAGGAGATGTTTTGTTTTTGTTGTGTTCCAGAGGTGTGCCGTACGTTAGAGGATTCCAGAGGAGTCAACGAGAGTGCTCCATTTTTGTATAGGAACGAGTCAACCAAAATAAAATTGAAGAGGCCCTGACAGCTGTGAATGCTCCTGTTCTTATTTACCCGGATCGCTACAATATTATGCATTACAGAATGCACTTCAACATGTATGTTTTTAATGGTATTTATTTAGATCATTCAAAATCATACAATTCATTAATTCATTCATTAATTCATAAAGATAAACAGATTTGCTGTGTTTTGCTTATAATCAAATGTTTTCAAAATTGAATGGTCAACTTGACTGTGTACCTTTTTAAACAACACATTACATACATCATGATTATTAAGAAATGTTCAAAATTTAATTAGGATTCCTCCAAGTTGAACTCTACCAGAAATGTATTTCATTTTCTGGCAAGTTTTTTCCATCCGTCTTTTCATCTGCTTATCTAAATATGCCTAATCCACCAGAGCCTAACTTGACAGCATCAGGTGCACAGCAGAAATCAAAAGAAAAACAAAAAGGTTAGTTCATATGAGGGCGGCATGGTGGCGCAGTGGGTAGCACTGCTGCCTCGCAGTTGGGAGACCAGGGGACCTGGGTTCGCTTCCCAGGTCCTCCCTGCGTGGAGTTTGCATGTTCTCCCCGTGTCTGCGTGGGTTTCCTCCGGGCGCTCCTGTTTCCTCCCACAGTCCAAAGACATGCTGGTTAGGTGGACTGGCGATTCTAAATTGGCCCTAGTGTGTGCTTGGTGTGTGGGTGTATTTGTGTGTGTCCTGCGGTGGGTTGGCACCCTGCCCGGGATTGGTTCCTGCCTTGTGCCCTGTGTTGGCTGGGATTGGCTCCAGCAGACCCCCGTGACCCTGTGTTCGGATTCAGCGGGTTGGAAAATGGATGGATGGATGGATAGTTCATATGATAGGCAGCAATAATGCAAGAAAAGTAGAAAAATGAAAAGCATTTTGCCACCTTTGAAAAACGCTAATGACAGAAAATGAGGATATTTTTTTAGCATACTGTATATTTTCATTAGCAAAATAAACAGGCTTCTACTTCTTAAAACTGAGATCTCTGAGAAGATGCTGCTTTTTGCTGAAATGTTAATCATCCATTACATCAAGCATTAGTTGGATTTCTTCTAATTAAAGATAATAGAATATAATTACCATATTTCTGATTTTTTTTGTTATAATGACTTTTAGTTTGTTACATAAATGTGCCCAATGATGATATTGAAGACCAGAGTCACTCACTTCAACTTTCTTAGCTTTGAATGTTTAGAGCTTTCCTTAAGAACTACAAGCTTAACACACAGAAATATTTCACTTTGTGGTAAATTCCTGGTCTAAACATTCCACATCTGGATTTTTTTAAATGGTAATGCGAAAATCTAGCAGTGCTCAGTAAAATGTACATTGATTTTATTGCAAAAAAAGGGAAAAGATAAATACATAGCAGGAAACAGTAAAAACATCAAATATATGGCAATAAATAAGTAGGATGTCACTACACAATAATGCAAAAAGGAAAACCAAAAATCTAAGTCAGAAAGACAAATGTAAAAATACAGGAATTTAGAAAGAGAGTGTTAGAACATGAGTGGCAAACCTAATTTAAGGTCAGCTCCAGGATGACACAACACCTCTGCAGAGCTAAATAACGTGTTGTCTTCAAATATGTGAAGCGTATTACATTCCATTTAAGCTTTCTATTTTTTCTGCAAGTTGGTAAATTAAATAACCATTTATTAATTTATTAATTGGCTTTATTTGGAATGAGAGACAAACAATTAGATTGGGAAGGCTATGTTTAAATTATTTTCTTTTTTGTTTCTGTGCATTGTGAATAAAATCATTGGTCTGATAGTTGAGTTACATAGCACTCTACAGTTACAAGTTTCTCTATAGATGGGCTGTAAAATAAGAAAAGAAAATGAGCTTTGCAGTCAAAAGTGAAGTGGTATAATGCTGATAAAAAAGGAATATTCCTAAATCTGAAATTTTGATGTCTTTGAAGTGCAGCATTGTGTGACCTCACTATAATGAAACTCACGACTACCAGCTGAAGGAAAATGAAATATCTAAATGAGGTTGAAAGGATTTGTAACACAGAAAGTCGCTATATTTCATACAATACTGTGGGCAAAGAGTCTACTATATACTGTATGCTGGTGAATCAGATCTTAATAAGAAATTTCATAAAAATTATTTTCAGTGTCTTTTCGATCATGTAATTCATTGCCAATACCTAATTTGATTTTAACCAATGAAGAGAAACTACTGAATAATATATAATACAAAAAACACCAAGGATGACTTTGCAGAAGCATGTGAGAAAGATATGTTTTAAAGTTTTGTTAATTTGTTAAAGTTTTTATACTTCCAAATGCAGAATACACCTGACAATAAGACAAGTAGAAGGTTTATGTACAGAATCACCAAATAATAACCAAATTATAGTAGTTAAAGCAAAATAATTGCGGTTTCCTTAGAGCTTGAGCTTCAGCTTCAGTGTGACCTCTTATAACAATTAATTATAATCAAAGAATCTAAGAGAAAGTAAAATAATTAGGAACACAGTTTCAGAAATTGACCATTTGTATCATAAACACTTAAAAATATGCTCCATCATTATTTGGAATTGTCATTTCAAATTTCTTTACCCTTTATGAGAAAAACTGTGATAAATGAGAAACAACAATTCCATTTTTATAACTATATAATTGGCTTTTAAAATTACTTTTTGAATAATGCTAATGAAAGAGTTAAGAATTAGATTACTGATTATGTATAAATGCCTTAAATTGATATACTGTAGTTGTGATCAGAAAAACCTACTTAAGCTAATGCCTCAACGCTTTAAGGTTTAATGCTAACCCCTCTGAAATCATCGACCCACTTCTTACGCTGAATAACTAAACTCCACTGAGACGCATTCTCCATTAAAGTTTTGGAGCTCAGTGCTTTAAGCTCTGTGGCTTTTTCAGTTACCTTGCTTTCTGACACATCAGGCTCAAGCCCTTTGGCCACAGCTGTATAGACCTTTCCTTCACCAGGTGCAGTTACAACTTTCCCTTTAATGCACACATCATAACGACCACTGGGGTACTGCTCACTCTTGGGTCGGTAAATCACACTTATGGTACCAGTGATGGTTTTTGTTTTGGGGTTCAATGCTTGGATCTTCCTCATGTCACCTTTATTATCAGCCAGAACAACAATCCTCTTTCCTGTGACCTCAGCTAACACACGAATATCCACCACAGTGGCTGGTCTTTTAGTAGTTTGAATATCAGCAGCATAGGCTTTTACTGCCTTCTGCATTTTTACTGCAGTGGGTGTGAGATCTGTCTTGTAGTCTACTACATTTCCAGTGGAAACTTCTTTAGACTTTATAAAAGTATCAGCATCTACTTTTATCTTATCTTCAAGATATTTATTAATTTTACCGTTAACTTTATTTTGAGCAAATTTCACAAGATGGTTGGAGAACTTCTGCTGGAAAACCAAAGTAAGCACATCCACTAGTGAACCTGCAACTTCAACTGCCAGCTCCCCTTTAAAGCCATCTAAAAGTATGGATTCATTTGTGGTTAACACTATTTTCTGTGCTTTTCCTGCCATATTGTTTTCCTGAATCATTTTCTCAAGATCCTTACAGTATTTTCCATTAAATTGATTAGACATAGTGATAACTGAAGCTATGGCATCTGCAGCCAAAGCAGTCATGTAAGTTGCTTGGATGATACCCAGAGCAATTTTAAGTTTTCCTTTAGACTCTTCAGAAGCATTACCAAGGACCTTAAGCATTGAAGAATGCAGTTTTTCCTGCCACTCCAGACCCTCCTTATCTGATTCCAGCACTGTATCGGCAACTTCCTTAAAGATATTCTTCACCTTCTCTTTACTATTAGTATCTGACAACAAGACATTCACTTGCATGCCGTCCTTTAGATGTGACAGCACCACAGTATCTGCCAGAGGCTTTAAGGGCTCCTGTTTCATATTCTTCTGCACTGATTCAACTGCTGCTTCCTTGGCCTTATTTTTAATTTCTTCCACAATTTTATCCAAAATTATATCCTCTGTTTTACTAAGGATCTCAACTGCAATCTCTTTGCCAGCATATTTAAGAACATTCTTTATATTATCCTTTAGAGCCTGCTTAAGCCCAGTCTTGATCTGTTTGCTGAGTACTTTGGGCAAAGACTTCAAATTCTTACCAATGGCTTTGATTGCCGTCATTGTTGCTTTAGCACCTTTGGCAATAACCTTGCCAATTCCAAAGCTGATCAAGGACAGGCCAACAGAAATTGCTTTCTCAATGGCCCATGAGGCCCAACTGAATTCTCCAGTTATCATGGCTTCGGCACCACTGATGCAATCTGATATTCCCTCACTAATCAATGCCGTACCAATGTTGGCAAGTGTGCCACAGGTTATAGCAGTAAGAATAATTCCTGCAACAAGCTGTAAAACTCCCAGGAGGAAGACAACCAGACCCTCCCAACAGAACCTGGGTTTTTCCTTAACAGTATAGATGTTGACCAGGCCCAGTTTGTAAAACTCATAGAGTTCTTGATGAACTTCAGACTGTGCATCTGGGACCAGTGCAAAAATGGAAGTTTCTTCCACAATAGCATCTCTTCCCTTATCCTTGATCTCTTTCAACTTCTTAATGGCTTCCTCAATGTTTTTATTAAAGAAATCAAGTACTTGGCATTTTGACATTATGTGATTCTGGAATCTGGTGGTTTCTTCGCTCTCTTTGGATTTACTAGCAAGTTTAACTAACTGTAGGGTCACCACGCATTGCTCTTTGAAATTGGCCAGAGATTCTGTTGATTTTTCCAAATCTTCCATTGCTTTGTTTAAGTAATTGTCTTTTGACAGCTTTATTGTGCAGTAGGCATGGCTGTAAAAAGCAATAGAAGCCCAAGACGGATCAAGAGCCATGCTTTTTTCGAACAACCGGGCGCTGAGTTCAAATTTTTCATCAAAAAGTTCTTTGTTGCCAAACCGGATGTACTGATAGATGCTAGAACATGGAGATTCTTCTGTTTTACACTGTTGCTTGGCCTTAGCAATATCGGAAGCCAAGGAAGCCAGCAGCTCATCTCTCTTCAATTCCAGTATTGGCTTAGACTTGAGTTGCAGCCATATTCCCCAGTACTCATTTAGAACAGCTACAGTTGCCTTCTCATCCTCCACATCTTCTATCTCATTGTACACAGAAAGTAAGATCTTGCAATACTGGGAAAATAACTCTTCTCTTAAGAAGATCTCTGGAATATCATCATCTAAGTAGTGTAGCACACGTGATTTTGCTACTTGATCTCTGATCCTTTTCACTGCCCCTAGAGTGTTGACCTCACCAAGGTATTCTGGCATATGGTTAGTGCATACAATCAGCTGAGCTGAGCCAGGCTTTCCTTTTCGAGCTGTGCGGCCAAAAGCCTGAAGTTCCACTCTTGCATTCTGGGAAAGGAAGGTGAGAACCACAAAGAGTCCTCCACTGCTATTGACATCCCCAGACACTTTGATATCCGTTCCTCTACCAGCCAAATTAGTGGCGACAATCACATCTCCAGGTGCCAACTCAGCATCTAAAATTTTTGCATTGTCATTGTCACTGCGGATATAGAGGTTCAGCTGGCCACGCACAAAAGGTTTCAGTGCCTTTTCAATTTCAATGGCTCTGTTGATGCTCTCGCAGATCACTAGAGCAGCTCTGCCTTTTCCAGTTAAACTGGGAGAGATCTGTTCCTGAACAGTAGCACATATTTTTCTTCTCCAATCCTCAGAAGTGTTTGTCATCTCTCCTTGAACTTCAAATAACTTTCTTCTGTTAAATGTTGGGATACGGCAAGTGGTAAGGTTTGGGTAGAGTTTGGACAGAAACTCAATATCTGCATCAGTGCCCAGAGTTCCAGTTGTGCCAAAAACCTGGCCTTGATACTTATTGAAGTAAGAGACATTGGAGATAAAATTAGTGATTGTGGACATGGTACTGATCTTTGTCTGATGCTTCATTTCCAGAAACTGCTGCAGGCCATCTCCCCATTTTTTGTTTAGTTCAATAATCCCAGTAGATTTGAAGTCCACTGGCAGGATGCAGTCACCTTTGACAACATATTCCCTGTCTGGCTGCAGCTTAATTGCTAAAAATGCATTTTCTACCCATGTCTGCATTTTTGTTTCTACAAGGTTTTTTAAAAAGCCTGGGATGCTATGTTTCTCAGCATTGTTGGTACAAGGTGTGAACTGGAGATGTTCCAATACGTAACTGCGAACTGGCTCCCAGAGCTGTTCATCTGAATCACAAAGCAAACAGCAGAGTCCATTGTCCAGCACAAGGAAAGGAAGTCCAGGAGTGCTGTCATCAGCAGTCAGCTGAAGTATTCCATTTGCATCTTGAATGTATGTTGAAAAGTGATATGGAACATAATCTTCAAGGACACTGAAAAACTTCAGCATGGAATTCTGATTGATAGTTTTTAGCTTCTCATTAAGTTGGTCTTTGTCACTGGCTCCAATTTCCTTTGAAAATCCAGATGGAACAAGGCCGTTCTCTTCTGCAATTTCCAATATATCAATTGGTTCCTCTAGGCCCAGGTTATCCCCACTTAGACAATCAAATATACCTTTGTAAAAAGGTACAGGAGGGCCGCGAATAAATACTTTGTTCTCTGTAGCAACCAAACCATGCTGATTTACCACACTCCAGATCATGGCTAGGATTGTGTTAAGATGCTGAAGGCTTATCATATCACTTGACAAGTAAGTGAGCTGCACTCCTCGATCCAGCAGCAAAGAATCCACTTCATCCACAATGATACAGTGAAACTGACGATTGGGTCGTACTTGTTTTAACTCAAAGGTCTGGCGCAGATAATCAGCTGCAAAAGTCTCTACTGTCCCATAGACAATGTCAGCTTTGTAACAGATGGCTCTCTCTTCATCTTTGGTTTTGTTAGTGTTTGTATCCACTGTGATGCTAAAAAGCTTATAAAATGGGCTCCAGTCTTCTGCATCTCGCTCACAGAGTACAGAAGAACTAGAAACAACATCCACTTGTTGTCCCATCAGTACTCGCATGGCCGCAAACATTGCTATGATGCAAGACTTCCCTTCTCCAGTGCCAACCTCAAGTAACTTACTGTATTTTGACAAGGCTAGCAGGCACCATGTGACCATTTGAGTCACCCTTGGGTAATAGTTAGTCACTTTAAACACTCCTTTGCACAAAGTGAATAAAATCTTTTCAAGGTCTTCAGCAATTTTACCAGCACTTAGAGAACCTTTTGGTATATTTTCAAGTATGTCACGTTCATTCACTTTGAGTACAGCAATTCTTTTTTGGATGCCTGAAACAATGCAGCGCACCTTGTCAAGAGTTTGAATGTCAATGCTTCCAGTCTTTTTAATTTCTTCCAGAACAGTATCAAGTGACTTTTCTGGTTCTTTTTTCAAATCCTTTTCAAATTCTTGATAAAGAATTTCTGATCCAAGGTGGTCAGTGATCTTCTTACCATCTTCATCCTGCCAGTTTGGAGGGACACGGTAGATTTCAATCAGATGTAGCACCTTTGTGAGGAGGACAGGATCGTTGCAGCTCTTTACTAAGTCATACATAAAATCCATAGCTTCATTGGGCTGCCATAGGCCAGATTGGACAATCCTCAGAAGTCTGCAGGTCAGTTCAGAATATGCTTCCTCATTATAGGCTCGAGTTGCTGTACTTAGCAGAACCTCAAAGCACTTTTTCTCCACACTTGTAATCTCTTTTCCATATTTTGGCTCATTGACTTCTCTCATGCACTTCTGTAGAATTTCTAAAAATTTTAAGAGAAAGACTTCCTCTGCAGGAAGATTCTCTGTCTTTGTTATCTGCTTAGTGATCTTTACAACATTACATTGATATGTGCTTTCCAGTATTCTTTTATGTACTTTCAGCAAAGCCTGTGTGAAATGAAACATTTCAGTTATATTTTCTCCAGCATTATTCATTGTCTCTACCAGATACTGGGCTTGGTTGGTGACGCCCTCCTGCAAACTGCAGTCCTCCATTTTAAGAGACATGAGCACAAGTTCTGTGAGTAGCACCTGTGTATGGACAAGAACAAGTCTGCCTGGGGGATTTGAAGGCCAGTCTTGGAAAAGCAGTGTTTCCAGAGATTTGGAAAGGCTCTCCACTTGCTTTGTGGTGAGTGTAGTTAGTGTCATGTTAGAAAGTGGTATTCCACTCTTGGCACATAAAACATCCATGAGATTTTCATTATCATTTTCACGATTTTCAAGGAGAACCTTGATGGTTTCAAACTCATCAAACTGGCTGACTACAATGTCTGTTGTGGTTTTCTGCTCCATCTTCTCACGGATTATGTCTTCTTCCTGTTCTGATTTGGCCTTAGCATTCTTAAACGTCTGATCCAGCCTCTCTTGAAGCTCCCGTTTTTCCCTTTCTTCAGTTTCTCTCTTTTGTCTTGCCTCTTCTTCCATTCTTTTCCTGTCTGCTTCTTCTCGTTTTTTTCTTTCTTCTTCAGCAAGTCTTCTTCTTTCTTCTTCCTCCCTTTTTCTCCTTTCCTCTTCTGCTTTTTTTTCTCTTTCTGCTGCCTCTTTTCTCTGTCTCTCCTCTTCTTGCTGTCTTCTCCTTTGTTCTTCCTCTGCTTTTCTTCGTCTTTCCTCTTCCTCTCTTTTTTGTCTTTCTGCTTCTTCTCTTCTCCTCCTCTCTTCTTCCTCCCTTTTCCTTCTTTCTTCCTCTTCACGTTTCTTTTTTTCCCTTTCTTCTCTTTCAAGTCGTTCTCTTATTGGCCGATAGAAGCAGTCAGGACACTTGTATTGATTGTCTGCCCCAACTTCTCTGTAATATTGGCCACCATTGTAAATGTAGACATAATATCCCTCCTTCCAGTCCTTTCTAAAGTTATCAAATGATGTGCAAGGAGGAAGCCTAGTACCACAGACACAACAGTTACATCCATGGCATTCTGATGGTTGATTCCCCATGGTTGGTTATTGAACTTGAATGGCAGATCTCAGTCAATGAATTGTTTTCAAATGAAAGTTTCACTAAATAAAGGAGAAAAGTGGAATTGTGTTAAAATGTCTTGATATACTTGAACATTTACTTGATCAAGAATCAAGTAATAATCTACAATTTATGATTCAAAATTATTTTGAAGCATAACATTACATAATTTGCTTTGTGATATATGTAATTGATTCAGAAAGTTCTCAAATCCTTTTACTTTCTGCACACTTTAAATTCTTGTTGGTTTAACTATAAATGGATAAATTTGCAATATTTGCCCATCAATCTACACACAATAACCCATAATAACAAACTGAAAATGTGTTTTTAGAAAATTCAGTGAATTTGTTAAAAACCAAAAACTGAAATTTCCCATTTATTTAAGCACTCCATATTGTGGTCAGGAATATCCTGGTTGCTTTATTTTTCCTAGAAGTGTGTGGAGAACCTGATTTAAGTCTACCTTTGGTAAGTAGAATTGATTGCACATCATTTAGAAATGTACACATCTGTCTGAGGTCTCACAATTCATGCTGATGTCTGGACAAAAACCAAGCCATGAAGTCCAAGAAAGTCACAGTAGGCCTCCACAGTCAAGTTGTGGTGAGGCAAAGTTCAGAAGAAGGATAAAACTATTTCTAAAGCTTTGAGTGCTCCCAGGAGCACAGTTTTCTCAATTATTGTGAATTGGAAGAACTTACTAGAGTTGGCTGTCTGGCCATACTGCGTAGCCAGGCAAGAAGGACCCTGGTCAAAGATGTGAGAAAGAACACAATGATTACTCTAACAGACCTTCACCAATCTCTGCTGCGAATGGAAAACCTTTCAGAATGACAATCATCTTATCAGCACTACATCAATCAGGTGTTTATGGTAGAGTGACTAACTCCTGCTTGGTATTTGCCATATGGTATTTAAATTACTATGAAAGCATGAAGAATCTATCTATTCATCACCTGTCTAATACCATCCCCATGGTGAACCATGGTGGTGGCAGCGTCATGCTATGGGGGTGCTTCTCAGTGGCAGGAACAGGTCAACCAGTCAGAAATAGGGGAAAGATGAACACAGCCAAATACAGAGAGGTCCTTGCAGTAAACTTATTCCTAGGATGGGGGTGATGATTCACCTTTCAACATGAGAATGACCTAAAGTATACAACTATGACAATGCTGGAGTGGCTTTGGGACAAGTCTCTGACTGTCCTTGAGTGTCCCAGGCACAGCCCAGATTTAAACCCCAGAGAATATCTGTGCAGGGACCTGAAGATGTGCTGTTCTGCAAAGTACTGAATTAAGGGTTTGAATACTTATATGAAGAGGAAATGTTAGTTTCTCATTTTTAAAAAAATGTGCAAACCTTTCTGAAAAATGTTTTTGCTTTGTCATTATGTGTTATTAAATATAGATTAAAGGCCAAAATTTCCTAATTCATCCATTTAAAACTAAATCTAGAACACAATAAAGTGAACAGAAAGTAAAGTGGTCTGAATGATTTTTGAATATACTGTATGTAGTGTAAGACCCATTTGCTAGTTATTTAAGTTACATTAAATGTCTGCTTATAAATTAGTGCATAGTGTATGGGAGGTTCTTATAATCCCCACAAGCTGAACTGAAATGGAATATTTCAGCTTTTTCTGTTAGTCAGATTAGTCTCAGTGACCTGCCTTGCTATGTGTAAGTAATGGAGGGCACACGGTTTCAAACTGTGCCTTAACATGCTCAGTTGTATGTGCAGAGCTGTATGTTTAGAATGTACTGAAAGTGAAGTAGAGCACAGAGAAATAACTCATCCTCCATCCATCTATCCATCCATTTTCTAACCCGCCGAATCCGAACACAGGGTCACGGGGGTCTGCTGGAGCCAATCCCAGCCAACACAGGGCGTAAGGCAGGAACCAATCCCAGGCAGGGTGCCAACCCACCGCATAACTCATCCTTAAGTAAAGAAACAATTGAAGTTTAACAAGAAGAAACAATTTTCTTTTTTTTGCCTTTTATTTTATGTGTGTAATAAATTTTCTCTATACTTGTGTGCACTGTTTGCTTGGAAATTTTACTAAACCTTTTAAAACAAATTTTTCTGAACTGAGAGATTTCTTTTGGCACATGTTTGGCTCATGATTGATCCTGCCTTACTCTGTGCTACATATAATGGTGTCAAAAATTAAAATTGAAATGAAATTCTAGCTTGCATTGTAATGATTATTAGTCACTCAGTCATTTTCTAACCCACTTAGTTTTGAACAGGGTCGTGGGAGTCTGCTGGACCCTATCCCAGCTAGCATATGGTGCAAGGCAGGAACAAACCCTGGACAGGTGCCAATCCATTGCAGGGTGAACACACACACAGACATCAACCCCAACCACACATTACAGCCAATTTAGGATTGTTAATTCACCTAGCCTGCATGTCTTTGGACTGTGGGAGGAAACTGGAGCACCCAGTGGAACCCCACGCAGACATGGGGAGAACATGCAAACTCCACATAGGGAAGACCTGGGACATGAACCCTGGGCTCCTTACTGTGAGGGAGCCACCAGGCCCCCCAATTATTATTACCAACTGCCAAATCAAAACACAATTTTTAGTAGTCCAAAAAAAGAGACTTTCTCAAATGTTCTCAATCTGGAGTCTCAAATGTAAGGCAGGAGCCAGTCTTGGATTTAGTTCCAGTCCATTGAATACTTTTTTCGTAATTTTACAAATTCATAAATAAACACGGTTACTTTAAATAAACCTTTTGATCTAAAATGAATACCAAAACAATATTTGCAGTAATTTCCAGTGGGATAACATTGTATAATGGTATCTTATACTACACTCCTTTCATGATTTGCTCAAATCATACAACCCTAACCCACCTTTATGACTCAATGGGAAACAACAACAATCCTTTTCTGCATTTTTAATATACATGCATAACTACTTCGGATTGGAATTTTTTTTTTTTTGCAATTTAGCTCTCTGAATAGGGGAGAGAAAGGGGGTTGAGTGTTTAGTATGGTAGATTTATTTATTTATTTTTGTAACACAGGGTCTGTAATACAATACTGTATCAATTACACAATTGTGACATTGATTGTGTTTTACTGTTTCTGCATAAACTAATTATAATTAAAGTGTGTTACTATTATAACCACTAGCCGACGCCCACCGTAGCATACGGTGGTGTAAGAATAGGAACGGAAAACGGTGAGAATGGAATTCAGAAATAAAGAAGAAATAAATACTTCTTGAAAGACGCAGTGTGCATGTAGAATTTCCGGCCAAGCAGGATTGCATGTGAAAGTGAAAAATAAATCAGGCTTTCCGAATTTACGTACTATGGCCATGGCATCCTGATAGTTTTGTTGCATGTATCTTAGACTTCCTGGAAATGTGGACGGTAATATGATCATTTTGCCTACACGAACATTGTTATTTTCAACGTTTGCTTGCAGTGCGACTGATAGTTCGATGCGCAGATCTTGTTGATGTAATCTGAGATTGTTGAGACGCGCGCCCTCTGTTTTAACATACGCATCTATGACGTACTGTTGAAATAGATGGCAGCTGGAGTGTAAAATACTAAATGTATTCCTCATCGCTAATCTGTACGCATAAAATTGGCATTGAGTAAGCCTTAGTCGTTTGGTGGTTCTTTTATCGGTAACATGTTGTAAATCTTTATGCCAGGCAATGTCTCCATAAGGGAATAAAAGTGGGTAAACCATAGGATCGCAATTCATATTGAGTGTGGAAATCTGTTTACAGGAGTTGCCTATGGGATAGATGCAAATGTCCCTTTCGGCAGGCGTTTCGCCATCTTCTCCAACGAAAATCACTGCAACATCGGTGTGACATGTCGGGGCATTGTATCGTCGTACATCCTGCCTGGGGTTTCCTTGAAATCTATTCGTACAGATGCTGTTGGATTGGACTGAGCGATTTCATGCATGTGTTTGTATGATTTAGCGAAGGGGTTGATGGTTCTGAGCATGGAATCTAGCTGGAGAAGTACATTTTCGCTGCATGCAGAATTTGCTTTATTTTGTAAGTGTACTTCAGTAGCTTGCGCTGTGTCAAAAACATACAACTGTCCATATCCTGGAGAGGTAGAAGTGTTAGCGTATAGTGGAGATATTTGGTGATAAATTTGCCCGTGTATTTTAAAACAGTATGGTCCGTGGCCAGGAGGTTGAGTTATCTGTGCACCCATGGAAGCAAACGCTAGAGAAGGGTTGTATTCTCGAATGTGTTCACAATCATTTTTAGCTTCTGATGTTTGCTGTGTAAGAAGGTGTTGTAAAGACACAGGTGGCTCCCGCAAGGGTGGTAAAGCTACTCTACTGTTGTGGCAGCACCTCGAGTACTTGTTGGATGTATTATGCTCAGCAGGCCAGTATAGTGCATGACATGGAAGACGACGAATAGGAATCGAGAAATGCCGTTTCGGCTGCGTGTGGGCGGGACCGGTTTTGAAGTGAAAGCAGGACAAACCAGAAGGGAAATATATATAAGAGATAGCATTCTCAAACCCGTTTAATCCAATTCAGAGTTCAGGGGGCTAGTGCCTTACATGTCAAATATCCATATTACTAACCGAGAATGCTAAACCGGATGGACGCAGGGACATCCGGCCATGGGCCATAGCCGCAAAAAGACGTACTGCGCAGGCGCCCCAAGAAATGAGGGGCCGCGAGAGGCGGATGAGGGGCCGCGAGAGGCGGACAAGACCACAGAAAAAAGGAGTCAAAGAAATGAGGCGACGCGAGCACAGAAAAAAGGAAAAGGCACAGAAAAAAGTAGTGAAACGCAGGCGCCGCACGAAACCCATTGCACATGAAACTAGCACACAAAAAAAAAGAAGATGCTCGCGCACAACAGCAAGGCCCCCCCCCCCCCCTTACAGGCACCGGACGGGACACACACCAAGAGGGAGATTTAACAAGCCCCTGGAACACAAAACCACCCCACACACCCTACAAGCAACGGACGGGACACACACAAAGAGGGGGATTCAACAAGCCCCTGGAACACAAAAAGAAAGAAGACACTCGCGCAACAACAATCCTCACAAGTCCCCCCCCCCCCCCCCCCCACACACACACATCAATAAGAAGTGACACCCAAAGCCACATATCTAAAGGAAACGTCCATATTAAACATACGTCATCTCAACACCTTCACACTAGGCAGCATAGGTGGATCTCCTTACAATAAAGCACTATTAACTGTTCAACTGCAGAAAAGGCTCCATATTAACAGTGAGTGCGATCCTCCTTATTACTTATCCATATTTCGCACTCTGAGGAACAAACAAGTCATGAATACACGGTCACGGGTACAAAACGATTCGGATCGGATAACGGGACAAAACACACGAACACGAATGAAACAACAAAATACACGGCGGAGCATACAACGCGCTTCGGAAACTCCGGGAGAAAAAATGTCTCGGATCAAAAAAAGCAAAGCTCAAGTAACCCCGTTACAGAGACGTGCCCAAATGGACAGACACAATGAACGTAGACGCATACAGCACGTGTCTCAAAGTGCTGCATCTAAACAAGCACGATTTCAAAAGAAAGAGCTCGCGTCTCAGACATACAAAAAAGGGAGCGAAGAGACAGAATAAATGAACGCAGACGTGTACAACGCGCATATGACCTGCCAGAAAAAAAGCAAGCAAGACTCCAAAAGCAGAAAGCTCAACTGACCGACATACAAAAACGGACAAGGCACGATACAAACAATGCACGACGTAGACTGAAACGGACTTTTCGCAAAGCGGAGGCGAATCAAATAAAAAAACAAAATAGCGCGTCACAAATAACGGACATGCAACAACGTGGCACTCAAACGCCACAAGAAAAACATGCCCGTCGCGGACATCAACGCCAGACACCTGCTAAACGCTTACGCCAGTTGGCTGACAACGCCTTCAATAATGAGTCCACTATTGAGGAAAATTCATTGGGATTAATGAATGTCATTTGCAATCATTGTCATTCACTTAACTTCCCAGAAGAAACAACTGGCAATACAAATAATGAATTTACACGTTGTTGTCAAAAGGGGCAGATTAGACTGCCTCCTTTACATTCATATCCTGAATATCTACAGAAGCTTCTAACTAACGATGTGCCTGAAAGTAAAAACTTTATGAACTGCATTAGATCCTACAATAGTTCATTTGCTTTTGCATCTACCGGAGTACATATCAGGCCACCAAAAGGCAATGGCCCATACTGCTTTCGCATATGTGGTTAACACAACGCACTATATTATGTCCAAAAAATATTAATGTTAATCACATTAATAACCAGGGGCCTCATGTATAAACGGTGCGTACGCACAGAAATGTTGCGTACGAACCTTTCCACGCTCAAATCGCGATGTATAAAACCTAAACTTGGCGTAAAGCCACACACATTTCCGCGGTAACTCATACCTTGGCGTACGCAATTTATCCGCCCGATTTTGCAGACTGGCGGCACCCAGTGTCAAAGCAGTGCTACTGTTCCTGTGTGGTTACTCTTTCTTAGATCCACATCAACGGCGGCGGCTTTATCAAATACACTGAAATTAACCGCATATCGTTCATAAATTTAATGCATCTGATTGTAATTAACCTGTAACAATATAATGGTCCACAGAATGGTCAAACTACTGTTCCTGTGTGCTCATCCTTTCTTTCTTAGCTCCACATTCCTGATGCGGCTTTATAAATACACTGAAATTAACTGCATATTGTTTATTAGTGTAATGCATCTGATTGTAATTAACCTGCTGCAATATAATGGGCCAGGGAATAGCCATAGTATTCCAAATACCAGAACTGCTTTAGCGTTGTTACGCTCACTGCATCTTGTTCTTCTTTTTGCTGTTCCCGTTAAGGGTTGCCACTGCGGATCATCTTTTTCCATATTACTCTCACTGCACCACTCGGAGTATTTATATCACTGTATCTGAGTGTGAATCACAGCAGCAGATGATCGGAAAGAGAATTATCGGTATACAGTTTCAAGTACACACTACCTCAACCACGGCAAAAAGCGTCAAACCCTTTCCTGTACGGACCTCGCGTTTCAGAAACAGTTTCATCCCAAGAACTATAAACGCACTCAATCACCTCACTGTAAACTTGCACTACAGTTATAATATTGCACAACCTGCGCCACTTTATAAAGCGCGTATGATGACAATATCATTTTTAAGATGAAATGCAGCAAAATATGTTGCTTATAGTATACAGATAAAACTTTAACTTCATTTAAATAATCTGTATTGCTAATAATTAAACATGTGAGGACACGGTGCCGCAGCGTATAGCTAGTTCAAGGATAGCTCCTGCCTTGCGCTGTATTCTTGCTGGTGCTGACGCGACACTGGAAGGATAGACGAATAGAATAATTAAACATGTACTACGAAGATATTTCAATGTTCCTTAAAAGTTTTGAAGAATCGGCGTTCTAAGCTTACAAATGGCTTAACGTCTATTACAGAGCTGATTGTGTGGCGATTGGAGAAAGAAAAGTATGGACAGGAATTGGAGGTTAGTACGTTTGAAAGAGACAGTACTTCTGTAATACATTATTTCATCGAAGGTCACACATGGTGCAGCAAGCCTCTTGCGTGAGATATGAACAATCACTGCGCCACCGTGTTCCCATGTTTAATAACATGCTTTCATTCCTATCATCATGAAAATGATATCACGTATACATCTCAGTATTTTAATTATGCAGAGAGCTGTAATATCTCGAATGTAATGCATTCTGTGTCCTGTCAGAGAAAGAGAAAGAACGGAAGCACGTAGTGATTCACACACATAGAGCACATAGAAGATCGAACACAGAAAAAAGCATTTAATATGCTACTTGAGAAACTAGTAAAATAAACGATTTTAAGATGAAGTTTATGATGTTCTACTTTAATGGCAAAATAAACTACGTGATTAAAGTGGAAATTTCGAGATTAAAGTTGACATTTCGTGCTTTTTTCCCACTGTGTGCCTATGTTTTTTTCTCTATACCCTAATACGCTTTCATATGACACTCAGACAGTGGGCTACAACTCGCCTTTTCACAGCGACTTTGATATGTGATTTCTTTTTTATTTCGGGCACTGTGCGACTTTGTGAATTTGATCTTTCGGGTTTTTCTGACACTCTGTCACTCGATCAACTTTCTTTTGTTGATTATACCACTGTTTAAACCAACAAATAGTATGTTTTTCCTTTGCCTCCACTTGGTATTCGCTGAAATTCTTATATTTTCCCCTGTGCTTTTCCCATTGTCTTTTCACAGAAGGCTATTTATATTGATTTGCATATTCAAAGAGGCGTGATTCTGGGAGGAGTTGGGTCAGGACAGAAGGCGCATGCACGTGCGTTACTTTTCACGCAAATCGGGATTTATGTAGTAGAAGAACGTGAAAGTATGCGTGCGCACAGATTCCTGCATCTGGATTTTTCTGTGCGTACGCACAATCCTGCTTTTGTGCTTACGCCATGTTATAGTGTGAGTTCTACGCACGGCGTTATACATGAGGCCCCAGGTCATTTCATTACTTCCTGGAGAGACACGGCTCTATCTAAGCTCTGACAAAGTTGACTCTGATGACGACAATGAACATCTGAATTTCCCCATAGAATATTTGAACACTATTAACCCGGACGGATGACCACAACACAACCTTACCCTTAAAAACGGAACAATAATCATGCTATTAAGAAACCTTAACACTAAACAGGGTTTATGCAATGGCACACGGTTAGTCGTCAACACCATGACACACAATGTTATTCAAGCAACAGTTCTTTCAGATTCACATGCTAACAATACTATTCTCATTCCTAGAATTGACCTTACGAGTTCTGACCTAGAATTACCTTTTACATTGAAACGCTGACAGTTCCCCATTAAACCTGCATTTGCCATGACCATCAACAAATCACAAGGACAAACCATGGACAAGGTTGGCATCTACCTCTCTGAACCCGTTTCTGGACATGGACAACTTTATGTTGCCTTCTCACGTGTTCGACGTTCATCTGACGTTAAAGTTAAATTTATAAATGATCCATGCCAAGGAAGACTCATTCAAAGACAAGACACCATCTTTACTACTAATGTTGTATACAAAGAAATATTCCAATAAAACATTACTCTATGCCAAACACTCTATTTTTTATTTATATAGGCATCATCCAAACCTGCACACTATTCTATATCTAATTCATACATCTCACTCTTTGTCATGCCCCAACGCCAGGGGTTGGCGAGCGAAGTGAGCAGGGGGCGGAGCCCCCTAGTTACTGTTATAATCAAGGTAATGATTATCTATAATTTCTTCACTTTTAAAAATATCAGTGCTTTGACTATTTTGCAAGGTTTCATCTTAGATGTTCACTCAATTCATTAAGACTCAGGAAAGAATTCTTTGATTGTGTTTTACAGTCTCTGCATACTCGTAGATTAATTAAAATTAAAGAATATTACTATTATAACCATAACATTCTCAAACCCACTTAATTCAATTCAGAGCTGCTGGGGGCTAGAGCCTTACATGTCACCTATTATGATCATAATCAAGATAATGAGTGATTATCTGTAATTTCTTCATTTTTAAAAATATTACTGCTTTGACTATTTTGCAAGGTTTCATCTTATAGGTTCACACAATTCTCTTAAACTCAGGAAAGATGAGAGAAAAATCAAATTTGTCTTCTAAACATTATCAAAATGTGGTAAGTCCCCAGAGGATCTGCCTTTTAGCCTTTATAATAGATTCAGTAAAGGAGAAAACAATTATCAATTGACTAGTTTCTCCTTTTCCTAAACAAACCAAGGTTTTTCATCTTTGCTGTCTTTTTTAATATCTTTTAATCAGGAGTTTTGATGGCATTATATTTTCTGACTGCTACCTTGGCAAAAGTCTTTAAGAAGTTTAAGTAGTGCTATTATAGTACAGCATTAAGCATTTTTGCTGAGTAAAACATCAGAATATTTGGGATCACAATTTTAATGTGTCTATTTACACTGTGCATGAGAAAAGTGTAAGGGAATTATTTTGTGCAGACAATTACTTGTGGGAATGCATTCACTTTGTTAATGTGTCTTATCTGTATTGCAGATAAAGGGGAACTTCACACCAAGTGAATTTGCCATTAGATATTTGCCCAGCAACCTGGAAAAAAGATAAAAGTTGTTTGGTCCACAACTCAAAGCCCAAAGACATGCAGGTTAGGTGGATTGTTGATCCTAAATTGGCCCTAGTGTTTGCTTGGTGTGTGGGTGTGTCTGTGTGTGTGTCCTGCGGTGGGTTGGCATCCTGCCCGGGATTGGTTTCCTGCCTTGAGCCCTGGGATTGGCTTCAGCAGTCCCTCGTGACCCTGTGTTAGGATTCAGTGGGGTGGAAAATGGATGGATGGTGTTTGGCTTATCCACATTGATTTTGATTAACCATTTCAAGGAAAGACCATTTTTATTTTGGTGGACTCACATTCCAAGTCGCTAAAGTCGCTCTTTTGCACTTTATGTCTACTAACACAGCTATAATCACCTTGCGCCTTATCTTTGCTACACATAAATTACTACATGCTATTGTCTCAGACAACCCATTGGTATTTCACAAATCGGTTACCATATATTCATGGCTATTTATGAAGCCTGTTACAAAACTAAATAAATAAAGGTTCTTTTTGGAACCTTCACATGAAAGGTTACTTCCATGAGTCTTTTGGGAACCAAAAATTGTTCCCCTGTGCTATTGCCTTTTCTAAGTAAGAGAAAAGGTTCAGGGTTGCAGTGCTTCCAGAGCCTACTAGGCCACAGCACCCTCTGGAATTTTGTACAGACACTACAGTTTGGAGTTTGAAGGCCAAAAACCAAAATTGGTGCACACCGAGGAAATGACTGTAGCAACATCTGAACAGTTCCGCAGCCTCTTTCTTGGGTGGGTGAGTCAATTGTGAAGTAATGCCAGCTAGTCATGTATGGATCTTTTCTGTAGTCAATACCATCTAGGCTTAATTTTATCTTTATCTGTTACAGCGGTGGCACAGCTTTATTTATGTATGTATGTATGTATGTATGTATGTATGTATTTATTTATTTATTTACTTTTGAAAATTGACAGAGTCACTCTTAAAGATTCTAAGTTGCTGTTAAAATTTCTTCTGTGATTTGCTGTAAATTGTAACAAATGCCACACGCATTTACATCGGGAGTCTCTACAGGGCCCTTGTAAGATAAGCACACCAACACCAGTGTTAGAGGAAGTACTATTGCTAATGCCCTCTTTATGACACCCACAGACCAGTGGACGAGTCCCTCGACAGTCCCTGTTGTCACTTCTGGCTTTGACCTGGTAGTCCCACCTCTTCAGCCTGCAGGCTGTTTAAAGAATGAAGCTGCCAGAAGTTGGTGTTCTTTGACGAATTTGGACTTTAACCGAATGGAGCTCCACAGCAGACAGCCATTCTCATAGCCTGAGAGAGAGACCATCAGATGGCTGACATTCATAATATTGTTTTTGATTTTATGTGTCTTATTAAACGGTGTACTCATTTGGTCTCCAACACCTCACTGTGTCCTCATTATTCTTACACTGAATATTTCTGCTCACAGAATTAAAATAACACATTGACCCGAAATTTAGAACTGTTGTGATGTTCCTATCTGACCCATCCAGAAATCCAATACAGTATCTTCATATGGAATTTGCAAAGTGTATCTGAAGTTGCACAACTAAATTAAATAATGGGTGTGAAAACAGCCTTCTCCGAATAAGAATAAGAGTGACAGAGTCCTTCTCTCTGAGGAAGACATCTTAGCAGTATGCAGCTGAAAATATATGTGCAGTGTTTGAGTGATGGTGTTGAAGTGAGAGTGACAAGATGAAGTTAAACTAAACTGAACAGATCACCCATTCTTTTCAAAAATGAATTTACAGTATATTTTGTCTGGGGGGCAGCACGGTGGCGCAGTGGGTAGCGCTGCTGCCTCGCAGTTGGGAGACCTGGGGACCTAGGTTCACTTCCCGGGTCCTCCCTGCATGGAGTTTGAATGTTCTTCCCGTGTCTGCGTGGGTTTCCTCCGGGCTCTCCGGTTTCCTCCCACAGTCCAAAGACATGCAGGTTAGGTGGATTGGCGATTCTAAATTGTCCCTAGTGTGTGCTTGGTGTTTGTGTGTGTCCTGCAGTGGGTTGGCACCCTGCCCGGGATTGGTTCCTACCTTGTGCCCTGTGTTAGCTGGGATTGGCTCCAGCAGACCCCCGTGACCCTGTGTTTGGATTCAGCGGGTTGGACAATGGATGGATGGATTTTGTCTGGGTGTGCAATACTGTTCCTTAGCTTTTTATGTAAAAAATGTTTTTTTGAATATTGGCTGCATTTGCCAGTTTCTGTTGTTTCTTCCTGATTAGATTCTTCCACTGTATCTGATGGAGTTTGGGCTACATTATTGATAAATATTCATCAAAATGCCAATTTACTTGATACTTTTTGTTGTACCTGTACAGTACACATCCCACCTTTGGATCACTTTTAATAAATTTTGGCTTTCTCTTTCAGACAAAATAAAATAAATAAATGATCATGAGATAAATATGCAAATAAACTTATTGTGAAATGTGACAATAAATAAATAATATATGAAAATAGAAGGATGTGATCATAAATAAGTAAATGTGACATGTATTTTTTGTGTTTGTTTATTTCATTGTGTATTTATTGATTTCTTAAAGTGTGGTGCTTTGCAATAAAGAGAACAGGGTTCGTGTCCCATGTCCTCCATAGATGGAGTTTGCATGTTCTCCCCATGTGTGCATGGGTTACTCCCACAACCAAAGTCAAGCAGGTTAGGTGAAGGTGATGGTAAAATGGCCTTAGTGTGTGTGGGCATGCGCATGTGTGTGTGTGTATACCCTACGATGGACTGGTGCCCTGTCCAGGTGTTATTCCTGCTATGCGCCCTATGCTAGCTGGGAAAAGCTGCATCACCCCCAGCAACTCTGGTCTGGATTAAGCTGGTTGGAAAATAACATGACATGATTTCTTTATTCATTTCAGTGACACCACATGCAACATGAAATGCGCCTTGAATTTAAAAGTTGAGAGGCTGACCTTTAATAAATAGTGCTTGACAGTTAAAGAAAAAAATGACTATTCTAATTTCAAATTGTATTTTATGTTGTGTGTGGCATTACTGAAATAAATAAATCAGGGCATAGAAAAATCTGAAACAGAAGCATGGCACAGTTAATTATGCACACAGATCATTGTTTTTCTTTATTTATTATCACATTTCACAATTTATTTATTTAATTCGTTGTATACCTTTCTATAAATTGATTTTTGTCTGAAATATTCCTCCATATTCTCTGTAGCATTTTTGTGCTATAGTGCCTTACAGTTGGCCTAAAGGCACAAACGACCTCCCAATGGACTGAACAGAAGCAGATGCCAACTCTCTGCTAAATGCACTCTAACACATGACTAAACTCGGTCGATTTAGAATTACTAATAGGCTTGACATCATGTCTTTTGACTGGGGTATCGAAAATATTTCCCTCTTCATTTGGCGTTCGACAATGTCGCGTCTAATTCCTATTAATGTGAAACGTGCACACAAACGAACTCATTTTAACCATAATTTTGGCTCCATTGTGGTGCCGCAATGATAGCGCTGCCGCAATGATAGCGCTGCTTCCTCGCAGTAAGGAGACCTGAGTTCGCGTACCGGTTCCTCGCTGCATGGAGTTTGTCCAAAGACGCGCAGGTTAGACGGATTGTCAATACTAAATTGGCGCAAGTGGTTGTGTGTGAGTGTGTATTCGCGCTGCTATGGACTGGCGCTCTGCTAGAGTTTGTTCCTGCCTTGCTATTTATTGCACCCTGACCCTTTTCAGAACTAAAGGGCTTAGAAAATGACTGCTGATTGACTGTTGCAGATTGATTGCTAAATCTGAACAGACGGTGGATGCGTGAGTATTCTGGCGTCCCCTCCTGTGTTGGTTATTGTCTGGTGGAAAAATACAAACTAGGATTACGGTACAGGCATTAAAATATAAGGCTGAATAATAATTTCAACGTCATTAACACTGCAAAGTTGTAGTTACACGTTTTCTTTATAACAAGTATACATTGTTATGATTTACTTTAAAGGTGAGCTATATACAGTACGTGCAGTTTTAAATGTAAACGATAATCAAAACTACAGAGATTTAAGTGCTCATAAAATATGAATATAACTTTCATTTTATACATAATTGATTCCTGAATTAACATACGGAGCCTGCTGTGGACTTAGAATGAATAGACCTAATGAGTAAGTTGCGGTGCTGACGGTCCGATAAGATCAAATCATTGACATAATATACTCACCAGTAGCCGAGGAGCGCCCTTCTCACAGCCGAAGAAGATCGCGAACTTTTTCCCCTCGGAGTTCCTTTATTTATAGTGAGCCTTTCCTCAATTATCATTCAGCACTAGAACATTCACCCTATTTAGATCTCACGCTAGTCTATCGCCTTAAGCTATTACCTTTGTTAAACAACTCAGATTTCCATCAGTAACTACCAAAAGCATTTAAGTTAAAAAAAAAAGAAGAAGAAGAAGGAAAAAAAAGCTTTAGTGCTCTGTGCACACTGTGTAATGAGACAAAACATTTATAAACAAGCAGATCTAGGTTTCCAAAACAGGTAACTTGTAAAAAAAGTTATCAAGTGTGTACAGCATCAGACACTTTCACTTCTTGTACAATTTACTATGTTGTAGATTTAATTTTAAATTGATAAATTGTCAGTTTTATCTTATCAATCCACACTTGATAACCCTTAATGGCAAACTGAAAAACATATTTTCAGAAAGGTTTGCACATTTATTAAAAAATAAAAACCTGAAATCTCTTATTTATAGAAGTATTTAGTCCTTTTACTGTAGTACTCCAAATTGTGGTCAGTTGCATCCTGCTTTCTTTAATTCTATTTGAGATTTGTCCAGAACTTAATTGGAGACCACCTGTGGCAAACTGCATTGATTGAACATCATTCAGAAAGGTACACACCTGTGAATATAAGGTCACAGATCTCACACTGCCCATCAGATCAAAAAAAAAAAAAAATGAAGCCATGAAGTCCAAAAACTCTTTGTAGACTTGTGCAATGAAACTGTGGTGAGGCATATTGTACATCAGGGCAATAGGACAATGCCATTACTAAAAATCTGAATGTTCAGTAGAGCATAGTTTTCTCAATAATTGTGAAAGAGAAGTTTGGAACCACCAAGAGTTTTCCTAAAGTTTTCCATCCTGCTAAGCTGTGTAATCTGGCAAGAAAAGCCAAAGTCAGGAAAGTGACCAAGAACCCGATGACCACTTTAACAGAGCTTCAGAAGTTCTCTGATGGAAAGACAACCATCTCAGCACCACTCAATCTGTCATTTATGGTAGAGTGACTAACTCACAATCTAAGGACTCCAAAGGGGCATTGGGATTTAGGATTCTAAAATTCTAAAATTGAATACTATGCCATCCCTACAGTGAGCACAGTGGTGGTAGCATCATGCTATGGGATGCTTTTCAGCAGTTGGGGCTAAGGAATGGTCAGAATTGAGGGGATGCTGAATGCAGCCAAATAAAGTGCTTGAAGAAATCCTGCTCCGGAGCGCACATGGCCGACTATGGGGATAATGACACGAAGCATACAGCCAAGGCAACACTTGAGTGGCTTCCATACAAGTGTCTGATGATCCTTGAGTCACCTGGCTAAAGCTCTGATTATACAACATGTGTCATAGAACATAGAACATGTGTCAAGAAACTTAAAGATGGCAGTTTACATACACTTCCCAGTCAAAGTAGTGGAGCTTGAGAGCATCTGCCAGAAAGAACAGTCCAAATCCAAGTGTGTAAAGATCGTAGAGACTTAACCAAGAAGATTCAAAGTTATTGTTGCTTCCAAAGGGGCATCCCCAAATTACTGAATTAAGGGTCTGAATGCTTATATGAATGACAGCTTTCTGTTTTGGATTATTAATAAATTTGAAAACCTTTCTGTAAACACATTTTCACTTTCTCATTGTGGGTTATTGAGTGTAGGTTGATGGGCAAAAATTGCAAATGTATCCATTTAAATATAAGTCTACAACACAATAAAATGTGAAGGAAGATATTTTCTGAATCCACTGTACATCCACCTGTTTATTGAATCCTTAGTTTCAGAGTGATGGGGAGGCTGGGGCCTATCTCAACAGTATTATGGGCAAGGCAGGAACAAACCCTGATGAGCCTTTCTATTTGCCCAAGTTTAACTTTTTATTTTTGTGTTTGATGAGTAAGTTTTTTTTTATTATTTGCTAACATTCCTTATCTTCTTTTTTTGGTGTTAAATATTCATATACTGTAGACATATAGTTTTTCACGACCATTATAAGAAAATGAATGAAGTAGTTAAAATATGAAAAAGTACACTGCTAAGCAGGTTTACAGTAAAAATATATTAAATGCTACACTAGGTGAAATCACCCATGGGCCTCTGGGTTGTCAAAGCTCAAAAGGTCCCCCTTATCTTATTACCATCACCAGGCTCTGTCATGCATTATGTTCATACATTATGAACATCTTGTTTGTCAAAACTGCGGTGGGCTGGCGCCCTGCCCGGGGTTTGTTTCCTGCCTTGCACCCTGTGTTGGCAGGGATTGGCTCCAGCAGAACCCCGTGACCCTGTAGTTGGGATATAGCGAGCTGGATAATGGATGGATGGATGTTTGTCAAAAATCATATATTAGTGTAGAAAAAACAAATCCAAAACTTCACATTGAGTCAACTTTACCTTCCTTTTTTGTTCATTTGTGTACTTTAATGAATGTACAAAAGTAATTGATGAGAGTAATATCACATCTTCAGGACAGTAACAGTTAATAAACATCAATTTTAAAAAGCCCTTGCCATTTTGTGGCAAAAAAATGAATGTTTTATTGTCACATCTTTGCACCAAATAAAATAAAGACTATTTGTTTGGGTTTGCTGTTGTTTGGTGTGTCTTATTTCTACCTCATTGTCCTCCACATTGTTGCTCCCCTTTATTTTAGTGTTAGGAGATGCTGCAGAATCGAACTGCACACTACTGCTGCAAGCCTTCTCGTGACCTGACTATCTGTGAAGTTGGTTTCAATGGTTGAATTTATGGCTTGTTCAAATCACCATTTTGCTTTATTTTATTAAATGTCAGGGTTTAGTTTTTATCAAAAAAGCTTCATTTTTATTATTTTCACTGCAAAAGGGGTCATCCTTTTATTTTAAAAGCTTTTAATTTACATCTGATTGGATAGGTTTATAATCGTGAGCATTGAAGTAGGATAGGAGTGTGTGCCGAATAGCAGATTGCTGGGAGTGCCTGTATTGTCTGTGAAAATGTGGACTTTTTCAGTTATTAGGCCTATTTTTCTTGTATACACTCATGAGTAGAGTCCCAGGGTGTGCACCCAAGTCACCCACATGGTAAATCTGGCCCTAATTAAATATATTGATACCATTCTTCTTCTTCCTTTTCACCTGTTCCCAGTTGTATGTGGGGTTGATGTTCCTGATCAACCTTCTCCATATAGCTTGGTAGCTTGGCCCTGCAACTGTAGTCAAACCCTTTTCCTTCAAATTTCTTTATCGTCCATCTTTGCTTCATCCTCCCCACTTTCTTGTCCCCTGTACTTCCATTCCATCACTCTTTTGGCCACATATTAATTTTCTTTCCACTTAACATGTTTATACCACTTCAACTTACTTTCCTGTACCCCCTGAGATATCTCTGCTACATTTGTTGTACTTCTGATAGTTTCAAATTTTAATATTTTCTGTCTTTCTTTGTAACGCCACACATCCATCCCAACATTTTAATTTCTGCCATATTTAAGTTGTTCTCCTGCACTTCCTTTACTGGCCATGTCTCAGCTCCTTACATCATTGTTGGTCGTACCACTGTCTTAAACTACCTTTCACATTCACCTTAATTCTTCTGTCACACAATACTCCTGATACCTTCATCTAGTTGCTTCATCCTCAATGTACTCTGTGGGTTTTCTCTGAATCTAATTCTCAATCTTTGACCACCACTATTCCAAGTTATTTAAATGTATCCACTCTTTTTAATAGAGCTGTATGTGCAGGCTAACTTATGAATACTGATTATAATTAAACTTCAGATATTTTCAATTCTTTGTATTTATCTTTAATCCTTTTTCAAAGCTTTTCTCCATTGCTAAACTTCCTCCTTTCCTGTGCTACATAATGAATCATCCATCCATTTTTAAACTGTCAAGTCTATTTAAGGTTATGGCAGAAAGCAACTCTGAATAGGATACAAATCCAGTGCAAGGGACGCTGTCACACACCCTAACACCCACTAATAGGCCAATAAGTCTAACACAATAGTTTTTGGGGTGTGGGAGGAAAAAAAAAGATAATTAGAGATTAAGCAATGAACATGTAAACACCATACAGACTGGAACGGAACAGATATTTAAACCTAGAAGATATGCCATCTAAAACAAAAAGGAAATTTGAAAAAAAAGAGGACTTAATAAAAGGTATTCAACAAATAATACAAATAAAATGTCATATTAAACCTGAGAATATCACTTGTAAGATGCAGTAGGGAAATTTGAGAGCTCAAAAAGTATTGAAATTATATTTTCTGTTTCAAAGAATTGAAGAGACATTGGGGAGAACTCAAAACAGTGTACTACATAACACTAACTGGAAGAGACTGGTACAGAGTGCATCTGGTGTAGTGCATTTATGAAGGTTAAACAGAATGGCCAGTTTCTTCTGTGATTTCTGGTCAAGCACAGAATGCACTCACAAATAATCGAGACATTCTACAGTAAGACAGGTAGAAAGGCAAAGAAATTGTTAAAGTGGTGCATTATATCTAGCAGGTTTTGAAAGATTCTAACATTCTCGAAAAACTCTCTTTTTTAAAAATTTTATTTTTCATATATTCTTCTTCACATCCTTATGTAATATACAATACATAAAACTGCTCTAGAGAAAATTATGCAGGAGATTTTCTCAAGTTAGGATTTATTTGTAATGTCTTGCTTTTAAAGTGTGTTGTCATCTGAGGAATAACAGGTTTGCACAATTGCAACACTTCGTGGTGCCAAGCCGGCTATCGCCGTTTACTTGTTGAATATGTACAAATAAAACAATGCGCGATGGCTTTCAACAATAATATAAACAAAAGAAGGTAGTCCCTTAGCAATCGGGTATTCGGGGCTTCTCAGTATATGGCTCTTTTGGTCTGTGCGTGGAGCTCCACTTCCTGGTCGCTTAAGCCTTACATGACAATTATAGCCCAGGGAACAGAAGGGGTGGAGTTAATTGCCCTCAGTGGGTGGTCTTTCTGTATCTATACTAATAAAAGGCAAAGCCCTCACTGACTGACTCATCACTAATTCTCCAACTTCCCGTGTAGGTAGAAGGCTGAAATTTGGCAGGGTCATTCCTTACAGCTTACTTACAAAAGTTAGGCAGGTTTCATTTCGAAATTCAACGCATAATGGTCATAACTGGAACCTCTTTTTTGACAATATACTGTAATGGACGGCAGCTCGATGGCCGTGGGAGGCGGAGTTGAGTGTCACGTCATCACGCCTCCCACGTTATCACGTGAAAAGACTGTGAACATAGTAGGGAGAAATGAAGGAAGAGCCGCAAACAGCGAAGAACAAAAAATTCATTAAACAATTGAGAAGGGAGCGAAACAATAAGAAGCGAGCGAGTGAAGCATACAAGCATCTTTATAAGGGAAACAAAGCACGGTGTAAAACGTAAGTTTAAATTAAGTTTATAGAAACGCTCCCGCTGTTGAAGGCAATAACATATTCGCGAGATAAAACTTTAATGAGAAGACACGAGGTATAAACGAACCACACGCCGTAGCGCAACGTTAGGGGCTTCACCTCTGGCACTGACATTCGAGATTCGATTCCCAAGAGGGGATGCCGTGAGTGTGTACGCCTGATGAGCCCAGAATTAGGGAGAAACACATGTCGCATACTCTTTGCATTATTTGAAAGTAAACTATTAAAATCATTCTATGATCTGCTTCTGGGAACAGAAAGAGGGCCCGTGGCGGACGTAAGGCAACTTCCTGACCAACCACAAGCGTAACCTGGCAGGTAACCACCCATACAGTCAGATTGTGATTCAGAAAACGAATGCCGTGAATGTAATTACCACGATCTACATACTGTCAAATAAACGAAACACACGCCATAGCGCGACAGCTGTGAAAAGGGAGGTTCACAAAAACACAGATCCTTAACAAATTGTTATTGGTATATTTTCGATCCGTTTAAAAAGGTTTTCTTCTTAATAAAAAATTAAAAGCAGTACTTCGCCGCAACGAAGCGCGAGAATTTTGGCTATATATATCTGCTTCTCGCAATTAAAAGAGGGCACGTGGCGGATGTTAGACTACTTGATGACCAAGCATAAGCGTTACCTGCCAGGTAATCACCCATACAATCAGATTGTGATTCAGACTAGGAATGCAATGAATGTAATTACTCCGATCTACATACAAGCCGAAAGTCTTGCAACATTCAAAGATGATGGTTTAGGATAAGTACACCATGGAACATAAAAGAGCTTATGAAGCCATGAACCGAAAAAAGCAAGATCTCAGAGATCGTAAAAAAAAAAAATAGGAGATAATGTCGTTTTACTCGCTGTAGATTTTAGTCAAACATTACCAGTTATTCCACGAGGGAGACCAGCAGATGAACTCAACGCGTGTTTAAAATCCATGCTTCTCCCACGCTCGGTTATATGTTGCGTGTTCTCGGGTACGTACACCAAAAAATGTATACATTTAAGCATGTAATGGGCAAGCAAAAAGTGAGGTATACCCGAAGGCACTGCAGTAGTACTTAATGTAACTTTACTTCTTAAATGTTAATGTTTTACTGTTTAATAATTTATACGCTTCTTATATGTTGTTCAAATTCTTTTATCAAAATGCCAGTGACATCGCAATGCACGATAACATGGAGTGAATACACCATACGCATCCGCCCACGGCCGCCCTGGTGTGCGCATATAGGAGTTGATTCTACAATAAAATAAAATAAAGATAAAAAGAGTAATACAATCATCACCCATAAAGCGAATAGTAGACGTGACTACTATACTATATGTGTACCAAATTTCAAGTCAATAGGTGAAACGGTTTGTGAGCTACAGGTGATTTAAAATCCTGGACAGACAAACGAATAGCCACGGTAGCAAATTATAGAAGAAGATTTTACTGTTTAATAATTTATATTTATATGAAATGTGCTTCTTATATATTACTTCATATTCTCATATGATAATGATGTTAATGTTGTTTATATTGATTTCTATGTTATTGTAAGTGCATGTATGTGTGTATATGTATATATATATATATATATATATATATAATATATGTGTATATGTATATATATATATAATATATGTGTATATGTATATATATATAATATATGTGTATATGTGTGTGTAATATATATATATATATATATATATATATATATATATATATATATATGTGTCTATATATATATATGTGTGTATGTATATATATATATATATGACAGCAACACTCATAACAATGACAACACAATTACATTGACAATCATGTTACGTTATTTTTAAAATGTTTCCTTTACTTTTTTATAACCTCTTTAACACACTACTTCTCCGCTGCGAAGCGCGGGTATTTTGCTAGTTTCAAAATAAAGAGAAGACAAGGTTCTTAGCAGTGCCCCCTATAAGCCTGAGGTGGTATCACCAACTGTGAAGAATTTGGAAGGTGACCCTCTGATGTGCTTGCGTGACAAAATGTTTCTTTTAGCTTTTTAATATCTACTAGGGTACTTTGGAAATAATGATGATTGACTGAAAACAATTTTGAAGTCTTAAGAATAAAAGTATTAAAAAGGTCAAAATGTTATAGTTGCAGTATCAGTAGTTTCTATATACAAAATAAAACAAGTAAAAGTTTTTTTTGGCTCAGACATGTAATTTCTAGCATTTTGCAGCCCTCCCAGCTTCCCAAAATGTGACAGAGGAGTCACATATTTTAGATGATAATGAGAAATAATACTTTCTCTGAAGCATGTTAAAAATTCAAAAATTACTATGAACATAATCTTTACTCTGTGGGAAGAGAAAACTGGAGAAATAAGTCTCTAAACATTTTATTTCTTGTATAGTCCACAATCAAATAAGGAATGCCTCAAGGGGCTTTAAAAGGCCTATTTTTTGACAGCCCCCAATCCTTGACTTCCTAAATAGACAAGAAAAAAAAAATCATGTAGGGAAAACAGTGCAAGAAATCTTGGGAAGGAGAGAGAGAGAGAGACCCCCTTCCAGGTAGGTTGGGCGCGTAATAGATATCAAAAAATGGGGTAAATACAGCACAAAAAACAGAACACAAGTGATCCTCTTAACGGAAGACTTCAACTCCCCTTATTCAGATGTCTTAACACACCAATGCCATTGCAACATCATGGAAAGGTTAACATTTGTCCAGACATGAGCACCACTCAGTGAGCTTGGATCATTCTGAAAAAGTACTTAACATTGTGGGAAAATATTATGAGGTGTATTATACAAAACACAGTCTATGTGGATATCAAATAGCGTGCTCAAGGAAGCAATCCAGTTTGTAAATATAATATTACAAATAGTGCTCTTGGTTATGAAAGAAATGGGCAGACTTGGATAGTATTTTAATGTCTATTGCCCTGGCAATCCAATTTCAGCATACATGCTTGTGTCTAGTCTTACAAATTCATAAAAACTGGGTCAATAACATGTTTAATGTTCCCTGTAGATTTTAGTAGGTATTTATTTTGTCCATTCTTCCAAGTAAAGGTGGAATTCTGTTGTAATGAAATTCATGGGACCATAAAAATATTTCATCATAACAGAAAATTCATTATCACAAATATGTGGAAAACATGTATTCTACTGTGACAGGGATTGCAGGTGAATCACCATCTCTAGCAGAAGGGGCGCAAGGACAGCTCTGTAGCACAACTAACTGTCACACGATGTTAAGAACATTTATCACTGGGCTTTGACTTGCTATTCCGCACACTCTCCTGTACTGCCACAGTGGTGATTCCAAGATGCTGGTGTTTTTCTAATCTGAAGAAGAGAGCAAAAGTGATTGCCCCCATGTTGCGGCTCCTATCTTGTATGCTGAAATAATAGTTCCTACTTTGAATGAAGTCTTGAGACTGAACCTGCTTTCTTCCATCCATCCATCCATTTTCCAACCCGCTGAATCCGAACACAGGGTCACGGGGGTCTGCTGGAGCCAATCCCAGCCAACACAGGGCACAAGGCAGGGAACCAATCCCGGGCAGGGTGCCAACCCACCACAGGACACACACAAACACCAAGCACACACTAGGGCCAATTTAGAATCGCCAATCCACCTAACCTGCATGTCTTTGGACTGTGGGAGGAAACCAGAGCGCCCGGAGGAAACCCACGCAGACACGGGGAGAACATACAAACTCCACGCAGGGCGGACCCGGGAAGCGAACCCAGGTCCCCAGGTCTCCCAACTGCGAGGCAGCAGCGCTACCCACTGAGCCACCGTGCCGCCCACCTGCTTTCTTTATACATTAATAAAGTACTTGTATTTTATTTCATTTGAAAATGAGATGTTAGATTAAATTTCTTTACAGAAATGCAGGTATGAATACAGAATGAAAATGAGATGTTAGATTTTTTCTTAATAGAAATACAGGTATAAATACTGAACAGTACAGTATCCACACATGACACAAATACCCATTGTGATGGATGGCCGGGGTCCAAGCCTGACCGGAACGCCCCTTCACCACATCTGCCAGGGGGACATGGGTGAGAAGCCCAGTATCTCCCCCTGGACGTTAGATGAGAGCCTCCCTGGGTTGCTTAGGTGTCTTTGACTCCCCCAGGGCTTCATGGGGATTGGAGTTCTGTGCAGCTCTGTGGGGTTCCGCAGGCACCGCCAGGGTATGCTGCTACAGGAGCGGCTGGGCCCTTTTGGGCACTGGTATCACCTTACCCGGAAGTGCAGTCAGATGTCGATAATCAACCACCTGGAGCACTTCCAGGCACCCAATAAAAGGAAGCTAGTAACCACTACTCAGTGGCCAGAGTTGGGTGAAAGGAGGACAAAGCTGTGGAGTGTGGTGACTTGGGACTGTGTTGTGGCTAGAGGGATTACGGATAAGACGTGCCCTCCAACTGAAGAAAAATAAAAATCTTTTTATTTTATTCGTGCCTCCAGTGTCAAGTCTGTGTCGGTTCGGGCGCAATATACCGCCTTTCTTACACTGGTGTAGCCGGCAGGATTCTGGTCCAACCATTTGGACTAGGACCTGCCTGAAATTTGTGTAAGGACCTGGCACAGCAGCGTGAGGCACATGTACAGCACAGCCACACAGAAGGCGCAACCCCGTGACCACACATTGAAGCGCATACATGCAGCAGGGAGGCTGCGGGGGAACCACCAAGAAGCCCAAAGGATGCTGTGCTGATGGGGAAGAAATATCTGGGCAGACTCCAAGGTTGGTCCTGGCCAGCACCACGGGTTTCAGCAGGAGGTAAATGACAGGCCCAGGGGTAATGGGCCCAGAGAATGTTTCTCTGCCTTTTCGTCTACCTGCCTATTAGACACCGAGGGGCGGGATACCCGTTGGTGGCCGGAGAACGTACATCAATGGCGTGTCGGCGGAGCAAGCTCTGGGGAGATCAAGGCCGACCTGAGTGCTTTCTTCAGCTTCGGACGTCCTTCGGAGGACGGAGGCCCAGACGATCTCCCAGGCGCAGTGTTTCCCGCGGAGAAGCATGGACGCCTCCTCACGACAGGTATGGAGGGAGAGGATCTGTGTCGATACGGCGAGTCTCCACCCCGATCCCGAGAGACACCCGGAGGGGCCGCTGGGAGGAAAGCAGGGCTTGGGTGGCTCACGGTCAGCGGGAGAGGACATGGGGAGTCTAAGTCCACTGCCGACAGGAAAAACTAACCTGTTTAGGGCTGCACGGGATGTGGAGGGCATTGTCCTACCTCTGCAGTCCCTTTTTCAGGCTTTCCAGGCCCTACAAGAAGCGAAGGAAGGGCTGGAGAAGAAGCTCGGCACACTGATTGGAGATATCCTGCAGTGAGTGAGGCAATGAGGGGCTGATTCTTCCAGCCTGACCAATGCAACGGTACAGGTAAGCGAAACCTGTGCCATAGATCAAAGAATGGGGCGGAGTGCAGCAGTAGCAGTGATTAGTACTGCTTGCCAAGCAACACTGCCTCCTACAAGAGACACAGCCGTGATAACTGACAGCATGGCAGAGGGGCGTGCAGGGAGGCAACTGATTGACATCACTTGCCAGACAGCCCTGCTGCAACTGCTGCCGTCAGTCTCGCGGGTGTCCAAAGGGGTGCAGATGGCACCGGATCCCCGTTCTTACCATAAGGGGATCCAGACCGTCAGTGCGCCCCAGAGTAGGAGGAGGACCCGGGAATAGAAGACAGGGACTCCTAATAGTGCACAGCATGAGCCTGTCTGCTCAAAGGCAGTGGAGGGCTGTGCTGCAAAGGGGCGGAGATGGCGCAAGCCTTCAGCTGAGCAGACGAGGGAGCAAGACTTCCCATCCTGCTTCCGAACCCGCACGGGTTGATTTGGACGGGAGTGGCGTTGCTATAACTGCGGCCACTGTGGTCACGTCTGGCGGTGTTGTCCAGAGAGGATGTTTGATTGGCGTGAATGTCGGGGCAACACCCCCAGACCTGTTGCTTATATTTCCACAGGGCATAGCCACAGACTGGACGACACTGACTCTCCAACCTGGAGAAGACCAGCCCTCGCGGGACGTGCCACTGAGACCTACAAGGCTCATCTGAGGGAAGGGCCCTGTGATGGATGGCCGGGGCCCATGCCTGGCCGGGACCCCCCTTCACCACATCTGCCAGGGGGACAAGGGTGGGAAGCCCAGTATCTCCCCCTGAACATTAAATGGCAGCCTCCCTAGGTTGCAGCAGTGCCTCGGACTCCCCCAGGGCTTCATGGGAATGGAGTTCTGTGCAGCTCTGTGGGATTCTGCAGGTGCCACCAGGGGGTGCTGCTACTGGAGCGGCTGGGCCCTTTTGGGCACTGGCATCACCTTATCCAGAAGTGCAGCCTGATGTCGACAGCCTGAGCACTTCTGGGTACCCAATAAAAAGGAGCCAGCGACCACCACTCAGTGGCCAGAGTCGGGTGGAAGGAGGACAAAGCTGTGGAGGAGTGATGGTGAAAGAAAGAGGAGTGTGGTGACTCAGTGCTTGGGACTGTGTTGTGGCTGGAGGGATTACAGGGAAGATGTGCCCTCCAGCTGAAGAAAAATAAAAGTCTTTTTGTTTTATACGTGCCTCCAGTGTCAAGTCTGTGTCGGGTCGGGCACAATATAGCGCCTTTCTTACACCGTGCAGACATTCAGTGGGACACTGACTCAGAATTCAGCTATTAGTATATTGTCACACTTACACTCTCATCAAGACTGCCCTGAACCGGAGATTTTGCAACAGACGGTCACTTTATTTTGGTCTAAGAAGAAAGAGACAGCCTGTTGCAGGGTTCCCGAGATTTATCAAAAAGTGTAGACATGGCATTAAATATTTTTTAAGTATCAACGGTGGGCATTTTTGGTCAAAAAAAAACCTTTGTTATATTGAAACTTACATTTCGTTAAAACATGATGTTGTATGAATGTTTGTCTGGGCCCAAAAAAGGTATTCATTTTTTGAAAATTTTCTTACTTTGGTTTTTCGCTTTAACAGGATGTTTGACCTGTATATATGAATCCATTTTTATTCATACCTGCCTATTCCAATTATAGTGTTGTGGGGAGCTGGAGCCCTTCCCAACAACATCAGAGCAAGGCCAGAACCAACCTAAGGCACCAGTCCACTACATTGCATGTAATTTATTAAAGGTTAGCACTTCTTGTTAAGGAACTTCATTAGATTTGTAAGGTGAATCAAAACCGAAAGCTTTGCAATGCTTGCCTGAATAAACACACACATCATAGGTAAATAAACAGTAATGCATTCAAATAGCATTGGCTGCAAGACAGGATCTGAAAAGGCACAGTCCCATTAAAAAATACATTTAATTTAACTGCCATTTTTCTTTAGTAAATAATGTATTGTTTACAGGTATTTAACATTTTGAATGACTTTGACCTGGCTAGTGACCGTCTCAGAGCAATAAATGAAAACTGTACAGCTTTACCATGCAGTCTGATCAAGTTTGATGTTAGAAAACTAATGGGAAGAGCTAAAAAAGCAGCATGGCATAGTTCATGAATGAAGAGACTAAAGGTTTGGTGGTGTTAAACCAGTATATTGCTCTTAAATGTATAATTCCAAAATTCTTTGCTGATGAAACCTCTGTCCTTCAGGTGAGAGATTGTGGTTATTGATTTTTTAACTACAAAAGAAGAAGATTCTTTTATGCAAAATTATACTAAGTGTGACAGCACAAGTTAACAATTACATACATTTATTTTGCCAAAATCCAGTTCAATACGCTTTAGATAATGTAGGGAATGCATACTTTTCAAAATCCTTTCTGTAACAGTGAACTACAACATTCTTCTGCATTAGCAATTATGCATTTTTCATTTGTTTTTGTATTTCATTCTTGAAACTATTCCTTTGTCCAATACCAATCTACTTAATTCAGTTCAGGGCTACTGAGAGCAAAAAACCTCCTCTAAAAACTGATGCAAAGAAGGAAACAACTCTGAAGAGTACATCCCACCATTACAAGGTACACTCAAGCACAAACATGCAACATTTTAGATCCACCAATTAAAATAACCTGCATGTCCCACAAATGTGTGAGAAAAACTGACATATTCAGAGAAAATTAATGCAGATATAGGAAGAATACACATACTCTACAAAGATGGTGCTAAGGCCAGGATTTTAACAAAGGTTGTACGAGATGTGGAATAATTATAGAGAGCAATGATAATTCTAATGCAGTGAAATTCTGAAATCTTGAGTTCCTTTTTCTATTCATTCACTCTTGGTCACTTGAAAATATAATATTAAAATTGTTCACTGTCTTCTCAGTCTTTGTCCAGATATGACATGCTTCAGCCCTTCTGTCATATTTAAAGCAAACTCAGTTGTATTATTTTTGAGGAATTAGGCCCAAACCATGGCAGTATCTTATATTCAGTAATATAAACAGAATGTACATAAACTAAATATTTAAGTAGCACAGAATGTGGTATGGTGGTGAGCACTAGCAGTGCCAGCCGTCGAGTATCAATGTGGGTATCAGTATGGCCTGGACTCCCTATACTGAATTTTCAAGACCTTTCTGAGTAAATATCCTTTAGGGTATTTTGTTCAAATGGAGGACCTACTGTACAGTATATACTATTTATCTAATAATAATTCATTTATATATTTCCCTCTTCACAGTGGACTCTTTAAGGTACCATCAATCATCACTTTTAAAATCTTTTTTTTTACTTATTGTCATTGGATACCCAGAAGCCACATTGTGCTAAAACAGCCTGGATGGGGCTTTTTCAATATTCTCTACTCTTCTGGTAGCCTGGCTTTTTGTTTTTTAATTTTAATTTAATTTTAAATTTAATTTAAATTAAATTTTTAATTTAATTTAAATTTTAATTAATTTTGTTTTAATTGTCTTTCAGCTTACTTATTTGCTATAAATTTATTCATGTACTTAGTCATTGTAACTACTGAGATCTTGCATTTTTGGTTAGCAGTATATGAGATTCTTTGTACTCTAGTTGGAAAGAAAAACTGATAAAATTTGATTTTTTTATATGAATTCATTTATCAGTGTAATGTTTAACTAGTTTGCAATCAATCATATCAATAACAAAGATGGGAATCACACATCTTGTGGTGTATGGCTTTGTTTTTATTGGTATCTTTCAGCGATGCACTTTAATATTTTAACAGGTAGGTTTCCTTTAACATGGTGAAGGACTAGTTAGTGTTATGGCTTCTCAGTATCCTGGCTCTGTGTTCTAGTCCAAGGCTCAGATACCGTCTGAATGGATTTTGAATATTCTTCCCATGTCAGTATTCCAATGCATTCTGCAGTTTTCCACAAAAATCCTAAAATGAAGCTGTATGTTGACTTGGTATGAGGGAGTGTGGTGTTGTGTATGAGTATGTCCTGCAAAGGGTAAGCATTACATCAAAGGCTAATTTCTGTCATTTGTCCAGTGCTGCAACTTCTTGTGTCTCTGAACTGAAGTAGTGGGTTAGAAAATGGAATGGATGGGTACACAGAAAAAAATGTAATATTTGTCATGAAACGTCTTGTTGAGCCATACCAGAATTCTTCTGTAAGTGTTCAGAATTCTCTGATGTTAAAATAAACTTACATAACTATTATAATCTGTCTCAATTTTGCTAATAACTAGCGAGAAGTTCAAGTTCACATTATGATCGCAAACAATCCATCTAACAGTGGGATGCTGGTGCCTGGTATGTTTCAATTGGCTTCACTTTACTGTGACTCCCACTGAAATTGCAAACATCTGACAAAATACAGAAATAAGACTTCAAGTAAACTGAAATCCTCAAACGTATCTGCTGCCCTGGAAAAGACATTGTGCAGGAAATTCCAAAATTGAAAACGACTCACCTCAACATTAGAATCAAATGGCTCTGAGGTGAAAACATACCATTAACACTATAGCATGGGAGAAACATGCAGAGTAAATACACTGCACTACTCTAACACAAGACTTTGGGGCTACCTGGTAGCAGCATCAACCACCGTGCAGCTAAGTGCTTGCTTAGCAGCATAAGGCTGGGAAACAGAAAAATATTTTATACTTGTCTTTTCTTATTATACTAAGACTGTGCTTCTTTGAAATAGAGGCTTCATACTGCTGGGCTATTTTCCAAGAAGTGGAAGGAGCACACATTAATTTTCTCGGATGGCTTTTTCAGATTTATTACCATCAAGCAGTCCTTCTCACCAGTGAGTGAATACTGTATGAAGATACCTCTTATCCTGTTCTCATGAGAATAATGTCTTGTGCTTAACGCATGCCTGATATTTCATGTTTTTTTATAACAAATTACTTTGGCCACATTTAAGGAAACAAATTGTATCAGATTTTTCACACCTCTTCATTGGCTTGTGCTGCATAGCCTTGACCGAGAGAAGGTCAAACCCAAAGTGCAAACACATAATTAAAAAAGATACTTCTCATTTGAATGCTAAGAACAACAGGTGTAACCTTCAAGTCCCTTCACTAAACTGAAAAGTTCAGGTTGCACAGTCACACACCCAAGGATAAACGTCAAACACTTTAAGTCCAATAAGAGCATTCCTCTTCAGGTGAAAAGAAGATTATTTTTAGCCCCCTGCTTGAAGACAACTTCTCATACTATGGAATGCAGTATTCTCATCCATCCATCCATCCATTGTCTCCCGCTAATCCGAGGTCGGGTCGCGGGGGCAGCAGCTTGAGCAGAGATGCCCAGACTTCCCTCTCCCCGGCCACTTCTTCTAGCTCTTCCAGGAGAATCCCAAGGCGTTCCCAGGCCAGTCGAGAGACATAGTCCCTCCAGCGTGTCCTGGGTCTTCCCCGGGGCCTCCTCCCGGTTAGACGTGCCCGGAACACCTCACCAGGGAGGCGTCCAGGAGGCATCCTGATCAGATGCCCGAGCCACCTCATCTGACTCCTCTCGATGAGGAGGAGCAGCGGTCACTACCCATAGCTCATGACCATAGGTGAGGGTAGGAACATAGATCGACTGGTAAATTGAGAGGTTCGCCTTGCGGCTCAGCTCCTTTTTCACCACGACAGACCGATGCAGCGCCCGCATTACTGCGGATGCCGCACCGATCCGCCTGTCGATCTCACGCTCCATTCTTCCCTCACTCGTGAACAAGACCCCGAGATACTTGAACTCCTCCACTTGGGGCAGGATCTCGCTTCCAACCCTGAGAGGACTCTCCACCCTTTTCTGGCTGAGGACCATGGTCTCGGATTTGGAGGTGCTCATTCTCATCCCAGCCGCTTCACACTCGGCTGCGAACCGATCCAGAGAGAGCTGAAGATCACAGCCTGATGAAGCAAACAGGACAACATCATCTGCAAAAAGCAGTGACCCAATCCTGAGCCCACCAAACCGGACCCCCTCAACGCCCTGGCTGCGCCTAGAAATTCTGTCCATAAAAGTTATGAACAGAATCGGTGACAAAGGGCAGCCCTGGCGGAGTCCAACTCTCACTGGAAACGGGTTCGACTTACTGCCGGCAATGCGGACCAAGCTCTGGCACCGATCGTACAGGGACCGAACAGCCCTTATCAGGGGGGCCGGTACCCCATACTCTCGGAGTACCCCCCACAGGATTCCCCGAGGGACACGGTCGAATGCCTTTTCCAAGTCCACAAAACACATGTAGACTGGTTGGGCAAACTCCCATGCACCCTCCAAGACCCTGCTAAGGGTATAGAGCTGGTCCACTGTTCCGCGACCAGGATGAAAACCACACTGTTCCTCCTGAATCCGAGGTTCGACTATCCAACGGACCCTCCTCTCCAGGACCCCTGAATAGACTTTTCCAGGGAGGCTGAGGAGTGTGATCCCTCTGTAGTTGGAACACACCCTCCGATCCCCCTTCTTAAAGAGGGGGACCACCACCCCGGTCTGCCAATCCAGAGGCACTGTCCCTGATGTCCATGCGATGTTGCAGAGGCGTGTCAGCCAAGACAGTCCTACAACATCCAGAGCCTTGAGGAACTCCGGGCGTATCTCATCCACCCCCGGGGCCCTGCCACCAAGGAGTTTTTTGACCACCTCGGTGACCTCAGTCCCAGAGATGGGGGAGCCCACCTCTGAGTCCCCAGGCTCTGCTTCCTCATTGGAAGGCATGTTAATGGGATTAAGGAGGTCTTCGAAGTATTCCCCCCACCGACCCACAACGTCCCGAGTCGAGGTCAGCAGCGCACCATCCCCACCATATATACACTGCACTGCTTCCCCTTCCTGAGACACCGGATGGTGGATCAGAATCTCCTCGAAGCCGTACAAAAGTCGTTCTCCATGGCTTCCCCAAACTCCTCCCACGCCCGAGTTTTTGCCTCAGCAACCACCAAAGCCGCATTCTGCTTGGCCTGCCGGTACCTATCAACTGCCTCCGTTGTCCCACAGGACAAAAGGGTCCTGTAGGACTCCTTCTTCAGCTTGACGGCATCCTTCACCGCCGGTGTCCACCAACGGGTTCGGGGATTGCCGCCACGACAGGCACCGACCACCTTACGGCCACAGCTCCGGTCAGCTGCCTCAACAATAGAGGCACGGAACATGGCCCATTCGGACTCAATGTCCCCCACCTCCCTCGGGATGTGGTCGAAGTTCTGCCGGAGGTGGGAGTTGAAGCTACTTCTGACAGGGGGCTCTGCCAGACGTTCCCAGCAGATCCTCACAATACGTTTGGGCCTACCACGCCGGACCGGCATCCTCCCACACCATCGAAGCCAACTCACCACCAGGTGGTGATCAGTTGACAGCTCCACTCCTCTCTTCACCCGAGTGTCCAAGACATGTGGCCGCAAGTCCGACGACACGACCACAAAGTCGATCATCGAACTGAGGCCTAGGGTGTCCTGGTGCCAAGTGCACATATGAACACCCCTATGCTTGAACATGGTGTTCGTTATGGACAATCCGTGATGAGCACAGAAGTCCAATAACAAAACACCGCTCGGGTTCAGATCAGGGGGGCCATTCCTCCCAATCATGCCCTTCCAGGTCTCACTGTCATTGCCCACGTGAGCATTGAAGTCTCCCAGCAGAACGAGGGAGTCCCCAGAAGGTATGCCCTCTAGCACCCCCTCCAGGGACTCCAAAAAGGGTCGGTACTCCGAACTGCTGTTCGGTGCATACGCACAAACAACAGTTAGGACCCGTCCCCCCACCCGAAGGCGAAGGGAGGCTACCCTCTCGTCCACCGGGGTAAACCCCAATATACAGGCTCCAAGTCGGGGGGCAATAAGTATACCCACACCCGCTCGGCGCCTCTCACCGGGGGCAACTCCAGAGTGGTACAGAGTCCAGCCCCTCTCAAGGAGATTGGTTCCAGAGTCCAAGCTGTGCGTCGAGGTGAGTCCGACTATATCTAGCCGGAACCTCTCGACTTCGCACACTAGCTCAGGCTCCTTCCCCTTCAGAGAGGTGACGTTCCACGTCCCAAGAGCCAGCTTCTGTAGCCGAGAATCAAACCGCCAAGGTCCCCGCCTTCGGCCACCACCCAACTCACACTGCACCTGACCTCGTCACTGACAGCAGATTTGCAGGGAAGAAGTCCAAGTGTGAGTGGAGGAAAGGAATCTTGAGCAACATGTTGCACTTGATTGTCATGTATGCTTTGAGAAGTTTGTCTACCAGCTGAATGTAGTTTGGGGCTCTGTAATTGCCCAGAAAATTGTCAACAACATCTTTGAAGGCTTTCCAGGCAATTTTTTCCAGCCCAACTAATAGATCTTCAAACCGCTTGTAACTCATGACATGTCTGATCTGGGGGCCAACAAAATTGCCTTCTTTGACCTTGGTGTCAGTTATTCTTGGGAACATCTGGCTTAAATAACAAAAACCTTCACCTTCTTTGTTCAGTGCTTTCACGAAATTTTTCATAAGTCCCAGTTTTATGTGAAGAGGAGGCAAAAATATCTTTGCTAGGTCAACAAACGATTCATGTGACACATTTTTCTGTCCTGGAACTAACTTTTCACGGAGTGGCCAGTTCTGTCAAGAATAGTGCAACTCTTTGGCACAGCTGTCCCATTCACAGATGAAACAACAGTACTTTGTATAGCCGAGCTGCAGTCCTAGTAACAGAGCAACGACTTTAAGATCTCCACAGATATTCCAGTTGTACCTGCTATACAGGATGTGCTTCAGCAATAGTTCCATATTCTCATATGTTTCTTTCATGTGTGCTGCATAGCCAACAGATACTGAAGGATAAACATTGCCATTGTGTAGCAGATCAGCTTTCAGGCTTAACATTGACGAATCAATGAAGAGATGCCACTCTTCTGGGTTGTGATCACAACCCAAGGCCGAGAACAATCCTTTAATGTCACAACAGAAACAGAGACTGTTGACTTGTGCAAAAAATTTGGTTACACCATGATGTAGGCCTCGAAACACAGACATTTTCGTATCAGGTGGCAGCAAACACCATTCCTGCAGTCTCGGACCCAGCAGCTTGGCTTTTGCCTTTGGCAGACCCAAATCTCTGACCAAAGTTTTCAATTTGGACTGTGTTATCAGATGTGGATTACCTGATGAGCACAGTTCAAAATCTGAGTCAATGTCACTGTCAGTACACTGCATTGCAATTTCTTCATCTGGTTTGTCTAACGTCCAATCCTCTGGTGGTTTCAGAATTGGAAGACTGCCGTCATGTGGCACGGGTCTCATTGCTGAAGGCAGATTAGGATATTCAATTGACTTCTTGTTTTTGGCAGAGAAACCAAACCCATTAGTCAAACAGAAGTAACAGTCCGTCACATAGTCTTTCTGTTCTTGCCATATCATCATAACAGCATACGGCATCGTCTTTCGAGTGCCTCTGAGACAGGCTCTCAGACTGACAGCACATGTTACACAGCAAATGTGAGCTCCCATTCCTTGTCTTGATCACCAATTTTGCAGCCAAAATACAGATGATAAGCTTTCTTCGCAAGAGCAGTCATTCAATGTCTCTGAGGCGCAAGTGTATATTCTCCACAGATATAGCAGAATGTATCATGGCTATGTGGACACTTTTTGTGACTGAAGACAGAGAAGAAAATTAAAATTAGTAAAAACCTTTTATTGATACATACCAGACAAGGGTAAAATGACAGAGAAACACAGTCCTAGGACACCGCACTTCATCTGCCTCGAGCGCAGATGTCCTTGCTCTTTTATACCTTTCTAGTCTCCTGATCGTTGACCACGTAAGCAATAAAAATAGCGTCCTGACTCATTTTGTATTATTCCAATTTGTAAAGTCCTTACCCTAAAGGTATATTTTCTTGTCACACACATCATTGAAAGAAAACTTCCAGAAAGTATACATGCTTTTTGTCACGTACGCAAAACACAAACAAGTTTGATCATTCTGTTCTATTTTCTGTACTTACACACATACATTTTGTTCAATTACATCATTTTATGTTTTTACAGCTATTACGACATTGACGAGACATATCGCCCGACACCAAAACGTCTATAGCATCAAGCTACTTACTTGTATATTGCTATAGATACTATATCTTAGATTTATACATACACACTGATTATCTATATTAACCAAATGAGCAGGATCGGTGTATGCAAGCTACTGTCAAGCTCATTCAGACCTGCCCAGGATGTCAACTTCCACAGAACAGCTTCCAATCTGGCCTGATTCCATGTCTGGGCATGCCCAGGCTGCACAAACCGTTGTTGATAAGTCACTTACGGGAGCGAAAATGTTTGGATACAAATATAAGAAAAAATCATGACAAAACTGAAGATTTCTTTGAAACAGTACATGATGGGAAAATTTTGATGTGATATTTGTGATGAGCACCCAAAAATCTATGGGAAACAACCAACAGTGTTCAAGAAACAAAAACTTTGTTGTGCAGTGTAATATGATGAAAAGCTGGAAAAGAAGACATTATAGAGGGTTCTTACAAACATTTTAATTAGAAGTTAAATTATTGAGGGAAGTTTGCACAAACTCTAGGTGGCATTACCCCACTGGGCATTAATTCATTTATACCACTAATCAGCTCTGTAAGCAGTCCAGGGGAGAACAATCAAATGTATCTCAGGAGTAAGCGGCATAGTCTGCTGGGTTAAGAGCTACAAATCTCTTTAGTCTTGGGCAGTAAAGGCTCTATTGGGACCGAATCTTCATTATTGTCAAAAAGATCAATTACGTTGAGCTGGCATGCTTGTTTCAAATAAATATTGTAAGAAAATGCGCTATATTGCACCTGACCCGATACAGATTCACCTGGGCGTACGTGTAAAAATAAACTTTTATTTTTCTTCCCCGTGACCCACAGGCAATACACAGTCCCAATAACAGCACGAAGCACCACTATATCACACTCTCTTCTTCCACCACCATTTCTCACCAAGCTTTGTCCTCCTCCCACCTGACTCTGGCTGCTGAGTGGTGGTTGCTGGCTCCTTTTATAGTTCACCCGGAAGTGCTCCAAGTGCTTGATCACAGAGTTCCGGCTGCACTTTTGGGTTTGATGAATATGCTGCCCACACGGGCTCAGGAGTCCCAAACACAGCACCCCCTGGCAGTGCCTGTGGGACCCAACAAGGCTGCACCCAACTCCAATTCCCAGGGAGCCCTATGGGAAACTGAGGCACTTGTCCAGCCCAGGGGGCCGGCCACCTAGCATCCAGGGGGTGGTATTGCACTGTCCAGGGCTGCTCCCCCTGAATATAGTGTGCAGGGGCGTCCTGGCTGGGCATGGACACCAGCCACCTACCACAATAGTAAATCATAAATATGATGAGTGAAATAGTGGAAATTAAGAGGAAGTGCATTGATAACCAAAACCTGGAATTCCTGTATTCCTTTGTTCCAGATTCCCAGAATTATCAATTATCAATTATAAACCACTAACTACTAAGTCACAGAGTTGAAGCAGTCCTTTTGAACTTTCAAAAAGCATTTGGATGCAATATGAACTATAACTTTGATATTTCCTAACCAAATGATCTTCATGGACTGACTTGTCTTTCATGTTCTAAAATCTACCTGATAAAAGTAAAATAACACTAAAACTTAATTTTTTGGAAAGAATATACAGTATAGCTTTTTTTGCTGTCCTACACGTTCATGAGTGCAATGTAGTAGTAGCAGTAGTAATAGAAATTGTACTGTAATATGTACAGAGTACAATGATTGAGGAGCAATTCAGGTGTCATTACTGGTATAATATTTTTCAGTCATCAGGCTTACGGTATAAAAATCTGCAATGTATGACTAACTGTATTAGTTAAAAGAAATTAAGTTTTGTCATAGTCTTCTTGGGCTAACAATACCTGTAGAACTCTAATCAAGATGCATCCCTGTAGACATCTTGAAATGCTTTGGTAGCAGTTTTTAAGTTTAGAGAAGCATAAATTTAAGCTTCCCATTTTCACTTCTAATTCGAACATGTAGGAGACACTTTTCTGTCTGTTTTTGCATGAGGATCCTCTGCTTTTCCATGCCTCACCCCTGCCAAAGACTCTATTTTGCTTAGACTTCCAAATGGTTCTAAAGTTCTCTCAGTTCAGCTGTCTAAATGTTTACTGTTTGTTCATTTAACTTTTGTCTGCTGAAAGAAATAAGATACCCAGTTTAATGTGGAGAAATATTGCTGAACACCAACTAACCTCAATCCTTTTTATTATCCTTCATTGGAAACTGGCAATAAACAGTAATACTTTATGTATTTTGAAATGTGAAAGTAGCACAGAATGATATTCCTGCACCTCCAAAAGCATTAAGCTTCATTTTGTTTGCTTGAGAACAATGAATTAAAAAGGATCTGTGATTTTTTTCCTTAAAAATATAACACAAATATAAAGCACAGCATCAGCATTTTTAAAGGATAAGTTTGATATTTATTATTTCAGAGTTATTTCATCACAATCATGGTATATGCTACTTTGCACATAATGTTTCATTCTAAAGTGAAAAGTCTAAAAATACCTAGCTTGCATTTGCTTTTATAAGATGGGTTATTTGTACCAGGGTCCAAACCTGAAAATAAAAGTCTTAAAACTTAACAAATAAATACCTTTCATTGATGGTGGAAGTTTTTAATGTAAGAAAACAAGCCTTCTATATTCTTGAGACATGCTTTTGACAGAAATAATAAATAGAGATTAATCCATTTTATCTCAGATTCTTAGCTCTGTTCTGTTGAGGTGAGAATGCATTTCTTGCTTGCAGAGGGTGTTTTGGGTAAAGATTTGTCAGGGAGAAAGGTAGGAAATGTTTTGTCACTTGATTGCACACTATACGTGTCAAAACATACACATGTGCTGTGAAACCAGATTTCTAGCAGGGAAAATCTTTTTAAAGAATGAGGGGGGAATAAGCTTCTGTCACAGATCAGAGATAGCAATTCATAGCTGGGCATCAACATTTAATAATTCCCACAATTGCAGACAACTGTTCCAGATAAAGCCAAATATGGAGCAGGAGGGCCCAATTTCAAAACACCACACATTTTGACTAAGGATGGTTTCTTATATCAGGTGATTTCTGATTGAATAGGGGAAGGATGGATTCAGCAGTTGGTGGTCTAGAGAGACGGTTTTAAAAATTGCTCATACCCATGTGTTGCAGGGCCATCTCATCACAGAGAATACAAGGGATTGAATTTCAAAAAGCTTTTTTTGACTGAATATGGGATGAAACATGGAGGAGCTTTGCAGAGCCTGCCATGGCTGTCATGTTATTTCTGCTCATAAACCTGCCATGGCTCCACTTTCACCACTTATGTCTATTTTGGATGTTCCCTTTCAGAGGGTTAGGATATCTTCTTCTTCTTTCGGCTGCTCCTGTTAGGGGTTGCCACAGCGGATCATCTTCTTTCATATCTTTCTGTCCTCTGCATCTTGTTCTGTTACACCCTTCACCTGCATGTCCTCTCTCACCACATCCATAAACCTTCGCTTAAGCCTTCCTCTTTTCCTCTTCCCTGGCAGCTCTATCCTTAGCATCCTTCTCCCAATATACCCAGCATTTCTCCTCTGCACATGTCCAAACCAACGCAATCTCACCTCTCTGACTTTGTCTCCCAACCGTCCAACTTGAGCTGACCCTCTAATGTACTAATGTCTAATCCTATCCATCCTCGTCACACCCAGTGCAAATCTTAGCATCTTTAACTCTGCTACGTCCAGCTCTGTCTCCTGCTTTCTGGTCAGTGCCACCGTCTCCAACCCATATAACATAGCTGGTCTCACTACCATCCTGTAGACCTTCTCTTTCACTCTGATACCCGTCTGTCACAAATTACTCTTGACACTCTTCTCCACCCATTCCACCCTGCCTGCTCTCTCTTTTTCACTTCTCTTTCACAGTCCCCATTACTCTGTACTGTTGATCCCAAGTATTTAAACTCATCCACCTTCGCCAACTCTACTCCTTGCATCCTCACTATTCCACTGACCTCCCTCTCATTCACACACATGTATTCTGTCTTGTTCCTACTGACCTTCATTCCTCTCCTCTCTAGAGCATATCTCCACTTCCCCAGGGTCTTCTCAACCTGCTTCCTACTATCACTACAGATCACAATGTCATCAGCAAACATCATAGTCCACGGGGACTCCTGTCTAATCTCATCTGTCAACCTGTCCATCACCATTGCAAATAAGGGCTCAGAGCTGATCCCTGATGCAATCTCACCTCCACATTGAATGCATCCATCGCTCCTACCGCAGATCTCACCACTGTCACACTTCCCTCGTACATATCCTGTACAACTCTTACGCACTTCTCTGCCACTCCCAACTTCCTCATACTGTAAAATACCACAGCTCATCTCGAGGCACTTTGTCATATGCTTTCTCCACGTCCACAAAGACGCAACGCAACTCCTTCTGGCCTTCTCTAAACTTCTCTATCAACATCCTCAGATTAGTAGTATAATGACTGCGGCTTCTGTCAAAATGATTGATGAGTTAAGCCCCGCCCTTTTTGGATTGACGTCATAAACTCCCGCCCCTTCCGGTTTTCCCGGCCGGAAGTCCGTCACTTCCGTGACCCTCGTCCATCCTGTTTTTACCCCAGGAAATGGCCAAGATCCGTTTGGCGGATGTCCGGTCCTTCCTGGAACCCTCCCATCCTGTTTTTAAACCAGGAAACACCTGTCCCTTCCTTGAACCCTCCCATCCTGTTTTTACCCCAGGAAATGGCCAAGATTTTATTTGATGGATGGGTGCCCCCTCCTTGAACCCGCCCCCACCTCTCCCGAGGACAAGTTCAGGCAAGTCTGTAGCAGACCCTGCCGTCCGCACCTCTTGGTGGTTGCAGGCCTTCTGACTTAGAGTTTCCTGCCCACGGTCGGTTAACCCTGAGGACGCCCCCTTCCGCTTCCCCGCCCCTAGAGGAAAAGATAGCCCACACACACACACACACACACACACACACACCGGATGGCCATCATTGTCATTTTGACTCTGAGTCCAGCTCCAGGCCAGTCCTTGATCATTTCTCCCCGAGGAGAGACAACCACACACATGTTTCAGCCTCTCCATTCTGCCTTATAGCCATTCCTGACTCTAGTCCTTTGGGTAAGAAACTTTATTATTTAAAATATCTATCTAACCTTTTATCTAAGTCAAAATGATTTTCTTCAACTCACAGATAGGCTCTAAGCTGAAAAAGCCTTTACTTCACCCCATTGGGTGCTGTCCGGCTCTCTGTCTCGGAGCAGGCGGTCTCAGCATGTAGCCCGAGGAGAGAATGCCTCCACACACCAACCCACCCACACACACACACACACACCCACACAGACACCAACATGTTAAGGAAGGGCCCCTACCATCCAAGCCTCTTGGGGACCATTCCTGTCTCTATTGCTTTGGGTAAGAAACTCAATTATTTAAAATATCTAAGTCAAAAATGATTTCTTCACCTCACAGACAGTCTCTAAGCTGAAAAAGCCTTTACTTCACACCGCTGTCCGGCTCTCTGTCTCGGAGCAGGCTGCCTCTAGTTTCCAAATACAAGCTGCCCAGTTCTCTTCGTCTACACACTGAGCCTCTTGGAGCAGACCGCTGCGCGTGCATGCAGAGAACAGGCACTCTGTCTGAGCGCACAGCCCCAGGAAGCTGACATCCCCACAGGATGCGTCCTTCGCGCAGAGTGCTTTAGCCCCTACCCCCAAGGCTACGAGCCTCAGGCGCTGCGTTCTCAGCGCATGCGTATCAGGAGCTAAACCCACGAGATGTAAAAGTTTTTTAATGATAACGAGATCGATATAAGATCTGTAAAATAATAGGCAACAGGATCCTTTTAAAGAACGTTTGAGACGTATAAATTCAAACCCGGAGTTATATATTTAAAAAAAAAAAAATACCAGCCAAGTGAAAGAGTCTTAAGCCTTTGGGAGCTCACAAGCTCCTGTTGGGTACCCTGATCTTTAAGCCCATATCAGATTGTTCGGGGCAGTGTGAAAATGGTCTCACTTTGTGATATTAAAAGATTTCGAATGCTAACAAAGATGACTTTTAAAATACGGATGTAAACCCGAACAATACACGGATGTCCACGGTCACCAGCTCTGACAACCTGAAGCTAAGGGGGTGGGGTTTTAGCTATTAGGCAGGCTCAATCCTTATGCAGACACAAAAGATGTTCACACATAATTACTTTTACAATGAGGTTCAGTTTGAAACACACTTAAAGTGAGGTCAGACATTTGCTAAAATAAATCTACGAATAACAGAGGTTCCTTTTTAAAAAATATAGGACTTTTCGGGGTCCGGCCAAAGGTTTAAATGTAAGTAATTGTTTCAGACTATTCTGCACAGACAGTCAATATAACGATAAGACCTACTCATGCTTATTATAAGTGTTAAACGAGTATGTTTTAAAACGGAGGGATGAATCCTTATATTTTATACTTAATATTTCCAAGTTGACTCTCCGGTAATTCCCTTTTAAAAATATTTGTTTACAGTGTGCAGGAATTATCAGCATGTTAATTACACACAGCGCATGTGTAGGAGCATGCTCGTGTGTGTATAAATTGTAGCATTTTATATTTCTATCTCTCTATCTACGTGTACGACGATTAATGTTCATAGGACTGAAGCATGCAATATTAGTTTTTTCTCTTACCGAAACGGCCTTTACAATCAGTTAAGTTTTGTCTCGGCGTCTGAAATTCAAACAGGTTCTCTCCTCTGAGAATATTCAGGCCTGGTTTAAAAGAGCAGGCCGGGTGTGTGTAATAGCTCGGACATAAGACGTCAGTATTCTGAACTATGTACTCGGTTATTTTTTGTACGGAGCCGCCTGTTTTAAAAGTCTGATAACGAAACATTTATGCTTTATAAAAATTCTCATTTGGACAGCCGGATGGAGACAGATTGACTGAACCCTGAACACAGACCCAAGAATTTATATCTTAATACACAGGGGCTCTGAGATCAGGCTGTCTGTTTTTATTTAAGTCTTTAGATTTTAAAAAGTTTGCTTGCGAGTGTATTCATATTTATACCCGTGATCCTATTAAACTAGTAATGAAAGGAATGGACACGTTTAATAGGGGTCCGAGAAAACCCTCCTTTCTGATTTAACGGTAATTTTCTATCGCAGAGTTTTTAAACGGTGCAACGAGCCTTCTTCAGCAGAGGGTTGAGTGCGTGTGTTACTGGGGAATGTTTTACCAGGCACAGAGTATCCAATATATTAACACGGTACTAGTCAGGATTTCACTTTGTTTTTTAAATCTGGTACCTCCTTTTTCCATCTTGTGCATTGTTCAGTAAACCTTATTTTGGTGGATCAGAATATTTTTTGGTGGATCAGAACATTTTGCTTACACCCCAATCATTATTCTCTTTAGGTTTTTAACTGTTATACCTACATTTTATAAGTTTCAGCAGTCCTTGTTTCTGTGACAGTAACTTAATCATATGGTGTAAAAATCCAGACTTCTCACTTTTTAAAAGCTCTGAATTTACCAATTCAATCAATATGTCAGCTTTGGATCCATTTCACCAAGGCAATTGGGGGATTCCTCTTTGTAGATTTTAGTTTGAAGGGACAGCATTTCTCAACCTTTAAAACTGTGTTATGAAAACTTGGGTCGCAAATACGTAATCGTGTCCCCTAATGTTTTCTTTTTTTTTTTTTGAAAGGAGCCCCTAATACCAATTTGTTCTTTTTAAGTAATGATATAACATAGAGGCATGTTTTATTATACCTACTTAACTTTTATCGACATTTATGTAACTCTATATTTATTTTTCTAGTATCAGAATGTAGTTTGAGTTAATTTGTTTTGGTGTCAATAGATGTATTTTTCATATTTTCAATTCTTGTTTTCTTTTTGTCACGTCGTGCCCCCCTAGGGGGACAGCCCCACAGTTTGAGAACCACTGTGTAGGGAATGATTTGTAAAACACTCTGCTTCACTTCAAGTTAAAGTAGATTTGCTCGGTTATTCAGCTGTCCATTTTTGTTATAAATTGTATTTAGTCTCTCTTTATTTACTAAATGTTTTATATGTTGAATAGAAAACAGTTATCTTGTTCAGGTTTTAACTTAAAACAGCATTTTCATCATCAGGCTATGAACACTTTGATACTCAGGAGGGCTTTGTATAATACAAAGTTTTAGAAATTCTGTTACTGCTTGGTAATAGCCTTCCATTTTACCGCAGTTATAAGTCCCTGGAAAATAAGAATGGTTATAGTACGTTATATAAGCCTATACACTACAGGGCTGATCAGGCTTATTTTGGACATGTTAGGCAAATCAGGAAGGAAAATGTTTTAGTGAATAGTTACATAATATCTATTACCAGTAACGGCGTACTGCACGATAACGTGCAGTGAATACACTTGACTTGAGTATTCATAGTATTCCTCCTCTTTCTCTGGATGTGTAGCATTCGTTTGCTCAGAGGATGAGGGGTTTGCTGCTTCCTGAGCAGCTCTTTTTTTCTCTCCACCCTAGCGGCCCCCTGCTTCTCACGCATGCGCAGCATGGCTGCCCTACTGCGCGGTGCCGAGAGTTGATTCAACAATAAAAAGAGTAATAAAATCATCACCCGAAAGCGGATAGTAGTCGTCACGTAGTATATGTGTAACAAATTTCAAATCAATAGGTTTGCGAGCTGCAGGTGATGTAAAATCCTGGACAGACAAACGAACAGCTACGTTAGCCTATTATAGAAGAAGATATGTGTTAGCACAAGGATTACAAGTTTACTAAAACTGTGAGGTTTATTCTTTCTTTTAGGTAGTCCAAGTTACATAGGACATCTAGCCTTGAAAACGGCTTTTTCCCCCATCTGTTTGTGAAAAAAAAAAAACATCCTTTGTTTGAGTCGCATTCAGGGTGAAGGGGATGTAAGTTTGAACTGTGATTCCAAGAGTCAAGAAGTGGTTGCATTCTTCTTGATTACGAGTCAAAGGCCCGGGGTTTGTGCGGTGATCATGGTCAACGGCAGTTAAGCTAGACATTATTATTATTATTATTCCAAAATGAAATATTGACTCGCCCATATCCACATCAAGCAAGTATCACAAATACAAGACAGTAAAAAACTAAATTTACAAACACTAAGTCGCAGAGGAAATTAAAAAACATATTAAGAACGAATCAACAGGGGATCAACCCAAACTCACAGCACACTGTAACTGAACCTACGTGTTTTGCAGTATATTATTAGCTAAACGGCCATCTATTTAGCCCGTTCCTCAGTGTTGCAATGATTTGGGCAAAACATTATTTAACATCTGAGAGTATGAGGCTAATTAATATTAGACTGGTATTGTTAGGACCTTATCCAGCACTAAAAGTTGGGTTTGTGTTCCTCCAGAGTCAGGAAGAACATGAAAAAGTGGAGTTATAAAGGAGTTATTACAATTTGAAAAATTGTCATAAGGTATAAAAAACATTGATATGGGGACAAAACCAGCATGAAAAGAAACCTTTTTGAAATAAATAATAAGCTTTTTTGACGTGAACAGTCTGGAATAGTCTGAAGATGTCTTAAAGAGTTAATTTTTAAATAAAGCTTGCAAAAGTAATATTAAAAATATTAAAACTAAATAAAAACATAGAAGTACCATTTAATGATATCAATTAGTGTTAAGTATATTATCAAGCACTGGGCGCTGTTTATAAGGTTTATTTAATTTAGTTATAAGCAAAATGGTTGGATGCATTTTGCTTTGAAATTAACCATAGTTTGATACAGCTTTAAGAATGAGAATGCAAGACAAACCTATACATTAGAACACTCTAGACGAGAACAGGCCATTCAGCCCAACAAAGCTCGCCAGTACTATCCACTTATTTGCACTTAATAACAAATGTTGCCGTTTCAATTAGGGATATCTTGGATCTGTGTGGCGGAGTGGTGGCTCTGAGCCTAGGGATCTGCACTGCCAATCGGAAGGTTGCCGGTTCGAATCTCGTAGATGCCAATAGAGACTGCTCTGTTGGGCCCTTAAGCAAGGCCCTTAACCTGCAATTGCTGAGTGCTTTGAGTAGTGAGAAAAGCGCTATATAAATGCAAAGAATTATTATTTATTATTACTTTAACCTTTTGACAAGAAACCCCTGGTCAGCGAAATATACCCCATATATTGAAAATGAACCGTGCCGACATGCTAACTAAATAGATATAAGATATTTTAGAATATGGACCTGGGCTCTACCCAGATGATTCTGACAAACTAAGGGGTCTCCACTTAATTGCCAAACTTTCTGCGGGTGCTATGGATCTTGTAATGGAGAATGCAAAAGATTCTATAATCTTTAAGGGGCATGTGTCCACAGTGTTAACCAACCATAGTACGTGATGTTCAAAATTCAACTAGTGTTTTTCAGAAGAGATAGGACAAGTGCGGCGTGTGTTCTGTATTCTCTTTTCTGTATTAACAATTCACAATGACCAGACTCCCGAGACCTTTGTTTTTTTTTTTTTTTTTTTTTTTTATGTAGAAGTACATTTCACAAACATGAATAAGAGACAATCCATCAATCCGCTCTTGACCCAAAACAGGACCAAGCAGGGGGGGTGGGACCGACATCCCTCAAAATGCTTTTGACACAAAGAAGGGCCAATCAGGCGGGTGGGGTGGGACACTCTTTTCAAAGAGTCTTTGGCCACCCCCAAGCGGACAGGATTTGCCGGGCTATAAAACAACTTTTTCAACGACGTATTTTGAACGGTTAACAATCAGCACCACTAAGGCTATGCTCCTGATCAGGCATGATGGTCTACAGGCCAGACGGGCCCCTACGATGGCCTGTTTTGACGTGAGGCTATCGTGCCCGACTCCGAGGACTCTTCGCCTAACAGCTAGCCTCCAGACCAGCCTTCTTGGCCGTTCCTTCTTATGTCTTCAACTGACCAGATCTAGGAGCCTGAGCCTCCGTTACCTGCCCCTGGTGATATGTCTGGGTTGGATAGTTTCCTGGAGAACCGCGCAGTACCTGATATTTTTGTACCTGCTAATGATGTTTCGTGGAGCCTAGCAGGGGCTGAGGAGATAGCCATTCAGGCCAGGCTGTGTACAACCTGGTAGAGGCTCCGTCCTCTTGGAAAATATCAACCAAGGATGCGGATTACGCGGGCATGACCCTTGAAAAAACTGACGGCCCCTGGGTGAAACATTTCAAAAGGCTCTAAAGCTGGGCCAGAGTTGGATGGCGGCTCTGCCGGATATAATAATGGATCAGTACCTAAAAGTACCTGTCAAGGATGTTGAATAGACCAATCCGGCCAGATACGGACTAGTGTCTGTTTGAGACTGACCGGTTCAGCAGCTGCTGTCTGTTTTCCATAAACTGTGGCTCAGGAGCCTGGTCATCAAGACTCTGGACTGTTTCAACATCTTTCGGCCGTTTCACCAGATTCCTGCCTTTGTACAAAATGCTGCTGACGAACTGAAAAATGAACATTCTATTAAGGAGTCGATTGTACAACGTACAAGACTTTCATAACACGGACGAAGTCTCTTACTCAAAAATACGGTAAATAGCCAATGCTTTCTCTAAACAACATTTTTTCTGTACCGGATAGGTCTGATGGACCTTTAGGGTTTTTTATGGGGTAAATGACATGGAAAATCAGATGAAGTGTCTGAATAGAATGTACCGGTGATATCACAGGCTTTTAAACAGGCTGTTCAGTTGTAATATTGTTTTGAAGTGGTTGGTAAAACCTCTCTGAATTTTAGTATTGTTTTTGAAAATGACCAATAAAGTAACATTTGATTTTTAAACCTTAACCCTAATTTCTTTCACCATCGAGGATGGAGTGTCGTGAAAAAGTTGTTTTATAGCCCGGCAAATCCTGTCCGCTTGGGGGTGGCCAAAGACTCTTTGAAAAGAGTGTCCCACCCCACCCGCCTGATTGGCCCTTCTTTGTGTCAAAATTATTTCGAGGGATGTCGGTCCCACCCCCCCTGCTTGGTCCTGTTTTGGGTCAAGAGCGGTTTGATGGATTGTCACTTATTCATGTTTGTGAAATGTACTTCTACATAAAAAAAAACTTAAGGTCTCGGGAGTCTGGTCATTTTGAATTGTTAATACAGAAAAGAGAATACAGAACACACGCCGCACTTGTCCTATCTCTTCTGAAAAACACTAGTTGAATTTTGAACATCACGTACTATGGTTGGTTAACACTGTGCCCCTTAAAGATTATAGAATCTTTTGCATTCTCCATTACAAGATCCATAGCACCCGCAGAAAGTCTGACAATTAAGTGGAGACCCTTAGTTTGTCAGAATCCTCTGGGTAGAGTCCAGGTCCATATTCTAAAATATCTTATATCTATTTAGTTAGCATGTCGGCACGGTTCATTTTCAATATATATGGGGTATATTTCGCTGACCAGGGGTTTCTTGTCAAAAGGTTAAAATAAAACACAGATCCAAGATACCCCTAATCGAAACGGCAACATTTGTTATTAAGTGTATAGGTTTGTCTTGCATTCTCATTCTTAAAGCGGTATCAAACTATGGTTAATTTCAAAGCAAAATGCATCCAATCATTTTGATTATAACTAAATGAAATAAACCTTATAAATAGAGCCCAGTGCTTGATAATATACTTAACACTAATTGATATCATTAAATGGTACTTCTGTGTTTTTATTTAGTTTTAATATTTCTAATATGCCTTTTGCAAACTTTATTTAAAAATTAACTCTTTAAAACATCTTCAGACTATTCCAGACTGTACATGTCAAAAAAAAGCTTATTTATTTATTTCAAAAAGGTTTCTTTTCATGCTGGTTTTGTCCCCATATCAATGTTTTTTATACCTTATAACTCCACTTTTTCATGTTCTTCCTGACTCTGGAGGAACACAAACCCAACTTTTAGTGCCGGATAAGGTCCTAACAATACCAGTCTAATGTTAATTACCATCATACTCTCAGATGTTAAATAATGTTTTGCCCAACTCATTGCAACTCCGAGGAATGGGATAAATAGATGACCATTTAGCTGATAATATACTGCAAAACACATAGGTTCAGCTGCAGTGTGCTGTGAGTTTGGGGTGATCCCTTGTTGATCCGTTCTTAATATGTTTTTTAATTTCCTCTGCGACTTAGTGTTTGTAAATTTAGTTTTTTACTGTCTTATATTTGTGATACTTGCTTGATGTGGATATGGGCGAGTCAATGTTTCATTTTGGAATAATAATAATGTCTAGCTTAACTCTGCCCTTGACCATGATCACCGCACAAACCCCGGGCCTTTGACTCGTAATCAAGAAGAATGCAACCACTTCTTGACTCTTGGAATCACAGTTCAAACTTACATCCCCTTCATCCTGAATGCGACTCAAACAAAGGATGTTTTTTTCACAAACAGAGGGGGAAAAGCCGTTTTCAAGGCTAGATGTCCTATGTAACTTGGACTACCTAAAAGAAAGAATAAACCTCACAGTTTTAGTAAACTTGTAATCCTTGTGCTAACACATATCTTCTTCTTCTATAATAAGCTAACGTAGCTGTTCGTTTGTCTGTCCAGGATTTTACATCACCTGCAGCTCGCAAACCTATTGATTTGAAATTTGTTACACATGTACTATGTGACGGCTACTAGCCGCTTTCAGGTGATGATTTTATTACTCTTTTTATTGTTGAATCAACTCTCGGCACCGCGCAGTAGGGCAGCCGTGCTGCGCATGCGTGAGAAGCAGGGGGCCGCTAGGGTGGAGAGAAAAAAAGAGCTGCTCAGGAAGCAGCAAACCCCTCATCCTCTGAGCAAACGAATGCTACACGTCCAGCGAAAGAGGAGGAATACTATGAATACTCAAGTCAAGTGTATTCACTGCACGTTATCGTGCAGTACGCCGTTACTGGTAATAGATATTATGTAACTATTCACTAAAACATTTTCCTTCCTGATTTGCCTAACATGTCCAAAATAAGCCTGATCAGCCCTGTAGTGTATAGGCTTATATAACGTACTACAGCCATTCTTATTTTCCAGGGGCTTATAACTGCGGTAAAATGGAAGGCTATTACCAAGCAGTAACAGAATTTCTAAAACTTTGTATTATACAAAGCCCCCCTGAGTATCAAAGTGTTCATAGCCTGATGATGAAAATGCTGTTTTAAGTTAAAACCTGAACAAGATAACTGTTTTCTATTCAACATATAAAACATTTAGTAAATAAAGAGAGACTAAATACAATTTATAACAAAAATGGACAGCTGAATAACCGAGCAAATCTACTTTAACTTGAAGTGAAGCAGAGTGTTTTACAAATCATTCCCTACACAGTGGTTCTCAAACTGTGGGGCTGTCCCCCTAGGGGGGCACGACGTGACAAAAAGAAAACAAGAATCGAAAATATGAAAAATACATCTATTGACACCAAAACAAATTAACTCAAACTACATTCTGATACTAGAAAAATAAATATAGAGTTAGATAAATGTTGATAAAAGTTAAGTAGCTATAATAAAACATGCCTCTGTGTTATATCATTACTTAAAAAGAACAAATTGGTATTAGGGGCTCCTTTAAAAAAAAAAAAAAAAAAACGTTAGGGGACACGATTACGTATTTGCGACCAAAGTTTTCATAACACAGTTTTAAAGGTTGAGAAATGCTGTCCCTTCAAACTAAAATCTACAAAGAGGAATCCCCCAATTGCCTTGGTGAAATGGATCCAAAGCTGACATATTGATTGAATTGGTAAATTCAGAGCTTTTAAAAAGTGAGTAGTCTGGATTTTTACACCATATGATTAAGTTACTGTCACAGAAACATTTTCAAAGGACTGCTGAAACTTATAAAATGTAGGTATAACAGTTAAAAACTTAAAGAGAATAATGACTGGGGCGTAAGCAAAATGTTCTGATCCACCAAAATAAGGTTTACTGAACAATGCACAAGATGGAAAAAGGAGGTACCAGATTAAAAAAACAAAGTGAAATCCTGACTAGTACCGTGTTAATATATTGGATACTCTGTGCCTGGTAAAGTATCTTAAAACATACCCCAGTAACACACGCACTCAACCCTCTGCTGAAGATGGCTCGTTGCACCGTTTAAAAACTCTGCGATAGAAAATTACCGTTAAAAACCCTTTTAAATCAGAAGGGAGGGTTTTCTCGGACGCCTATTAAACGCGTCCATTCCTTTCATTACTAGTTTAATAGGATCGTGGGTATAAATATGAATACACTCGCAAGCAAACTTTTTAAAATCTAAAGACTTAAATAAAAACAGCCTGATTTCAGAGCTCCTGTGTATTAAGATATAAATTCTTGGGTCCGTGTTCAGGGTTCAATCAATCTGTCTCCAGCCGGCTGTCCAAATGAGAATTTTTATAAAGCATAAATGTTTCGTTATCAGACTTTTAAAACAGGCGGCTCCGTACAAAAAATAACCGAGTACATAGTTCAGAATACTGACGTCTTATGTCCGAGCTATTACACACACCCAGCCTGCTCTTTTAAACCAGGCCTGAATATTCTCAGAGGAGAGAACCTGTTTGAATTTCAGACGCCGAGACAAAACTTAATTGATTGTAAAGCCCGTTTCGGTAAGAGAAAAAAAAAACTAATACTGTTTGCTTCAGTCCTATGAACATTAATCGTCGTACACGTAGATAGAGAGATAGAAATATAAAATGCTACAATTTATATACACACGAGCGCGCTCACGCTCCTACACACGCGCTGTGTAACTAACATGCTGATAATTCCTGCACACTGTTAACAAATATTTTTAAAAGGGAATTACCGGAGAATCAACTTGGAAATATTAAGTATAAAATATAAGGATTCATCCCTCCGTTTTAAATCATGAACGGGTCTTACCATTATATTGACTGTCGGTGCTCTGTGCAGATGGCCTTACACCGAAAAGTCCTGTATTTTTTAAAAAGGGTACTTTGTTATGCGTAGATTTATTTTAGCAAATGTCTGGCCTCACTTTAAGTGTGTTTCAAACTGAACCTTATGTGTGAACATCTTTTGTGTCGGTATAAGGATTGAGCCGTCCTAATAGCGACACCCTCACCCCCCTTAGCTTCAGGATGTCAGAGCTGTTGGCCGTGAACATCCGTGTATTGTTCGGGTTTAAAAGTCAACTTTGTAAGCATTCGAAATCTTTTAATATCACAAGGTGAGACCTTTTTTTCACACTGCCCCGAACGATCTGATACGGGCTTAAAGCTCAGACGCTTGTGAGCTCCCAAAGGCCTTGCTGAGGTGCTTAAGACAATTTCACTTGGCAAGGATTTTTTAAATATATAACTCTGTGGTTAAAATTTATACGTCTCAAACTTTCTTTAAAAGGATTCTGTTGCCTATTATTTTACAGATCTTATATCATTAAAAACTTTAGCTCCTGATACGCTTGTGCGCAGGACGATGTCCCAGTGCCTCACAGCCTTGTGGTCTGTCAGTTTCCAGGGGCTGTGCGGTCAGAAAGTGTGCCTTCTCTCTGCATGCACGCGCAGCGGTCTGCTCCAAGAGGCTCTGTGTTTCGAAGTAGCTTCACCCGGCAGCTTGTATTTGGAAACTACAGGCAGCCTGCTCCGAGACAGACAGCCGGACAGCACCCTGCGGGGTGAAGTAAAGGCTTTTTCAGCTTAGAGACTGTCTGTGAGGTGAAGAAATCATTTACTTAGAAAAGGAATAGATATTTTAAATAATAGAGTTTCTTGCCCAAAGCAATAGAGACAGGAATGGCCCCCAAGAGGCTTGGATGGTAGGGGCCCTTCCTTAACATGTTGGTGTGTGTGTGTATGTGTGTGGGTTGGTGTGTGGAGACGATCTCTCCTCGGGCTACAGGCAGAGGCCTCCTGCTCCGAGACAGACAGCTGGACAGCACCCGACGGGGTGAAGTAAAGGCTTTTTCAGCTTAGAGACTGTCTGTGAGCTGAAGAAAATCATTTTGACTTAAATAAAAGGTTAGATAGACATTTTAAATAATAGATACGGAGATTTTCTTACCCAAAGCACTAGAGTTAGGAATGGCTATAAGGCAGAATGGACAGGCTGAAACATTTGTGTGGTTGTCTCTCCTCGGGGAGAAATGATCAAGGACTGGCCTGGGGCTGGAGTCAGAGTCAAAATGACTATGACGGCCATCCAGTGTGTGTGTGTGTGGGCGGTCTCTTCCCATAGGGGCGGGGAAGCGGAAGGGGGCGTCCTCAGGGTTAACTGACCGTGGGCAGGAAACTCTAAGTCAGAAGGCCTGCGACCACCAAGAGGTGCGGACGGCAGGGTCTGCTACAGACTTGCCTGAACTTGTCCTCGGGAGAGGTGGGGGCGGGTTCAAGGAGGGGGCACCCATCCATCAAATAAAATCTTGGCCATTTCCTGGGGTAAAAACAGGATGGGAGGGTTCAAGGATGGGACAGATGTTTCCTGGTTTAAAAACAGGATGGGAAGGTTCAAGGAAGGGACAGGTGTTTCCTGGTTTAAAAACAGGATGGGAGGGTTCCAGGAAGGACCGGACGGATCTTGGCCGTTTCCTGGGGTAAAAACAGGATGGACGAGGGTCCCGGAAGTGACGGACTTCCGGCTGGGAACACTGGAAGGGGCGGGAGTTTATGACGTCAATCTAAAAGGGGCGGGGCTTAACTCGTCAATCATTTTGACAGAAGCCGCAGTCATTATACTACTAACATTGCATCTGTGGTGCTCTTTCTTGGCATGAAACCATACTGCTGCTCACTAATCATCACCTCACTTCTTAACCTAGCTTTGACTACTCTTTCCCATAACTTCATGCTGTGGCTCATCAATTTTATCCCCCTGTAGTTAATACAGTCCTGCACATCCCCCTTATTCTTAAATATCAGCACCAGTACACCTCTTCTCCACTCCTAATGCATCCTCTCACTTTCCAAAATTCCATTAAACAATCTGGTTAAAAACTCCACTGCCATCTCTTCTAAACACCTCCATGCTTCCACAGGTATGTCATCTGGACCAACGGCCTTTCCATTTTTCATCCTAGGCGGAGTGGTGGCTCTGAGGCCGAGGGATCTGCACTGGCAATTGGAAGGTTGCCAGTTCGAATCCCGTAAATACCAAAAGAGACTCTGCTCTGTTGGGCCCTTGAGCAAGGCCCTTAACCTGATATTGCTGACCACTTTGAGTAGAGTGAAAAGCGCTATATAAATGCAAAGAATTATTATTTTTATTATCCTCTTTAAAGCTGTCCCTACTTCCTCCTTGCTAATCCGTTGCACTTCTTGATTCACTGTCTCCACATCATCCAACCTCTTCTCTCTCTCGTTCTCTTCATTCATCATCCTCTCAAAGTACTCTTTCCATCTGCTCAACTCACTCTCCTCACTTGTGAGTACATTTCCATCTTTATCCTTTATCACCCTAACCTGCTGCACATCTTTCCCACCTCGGTCCCTCTGTCTAGTCAATCGGTACAGGTCCTTTTCTCCCTCCTTAGTGTACAACCTCTCATACAACTATCATATGCCTTTTCCTTAGCCTTCGCCACCTCTCTCTTCAACTTGCGCCTTATCTCCTTGTACTCTTATCTACTTTCTGCATCTCTCTGAACTGCAGGTCTGACATTGTGGTCAGCAACAGAGGAGCGCCGCAGGGGACTATACTTTCTCTGGTCCTGTTCAGCCTATATACATCAGACTTCCAATACAACTCGGAGTCCTGCCACATGCAAAAGTTTGCTGACGACACTGCTACCGTGGGCTGCATCAGGAGTGGGCAGGAGGAGGAGTATAGGAACCTAATCAAGGACTTTGTTAAATGGTGCGATTCAAACCACCTACAACTGAACACCAGCAAAACCAAGGAGCTGGTGGTGGATTTTAGGAGGACCAGGACTCTCATGGACCCCGTGATCATCAGAGGTGACTGTGTGCAGAGGGTACAGACTTATAACTACCTGGGAGTGCAGCTGGATGATAAATTGGACTGGACTGCCAATACTGATGCTCTGTGTAAAGGAGGACAGTGCCGACTATACTTCCTTAGAAGGCTGGCATTTTTCAACATCTGCAATAAGATGCTGCAGATGTTCTATAAGACAGTTATGGCGAGCGCCCTCTTCTACGCAGTGGTGTGCTGGGGAGGCAGCATAAAGAAGAGGGACACCTCTGGACAAACTGGTGAGGAAGGCAGGCTCTATTGTAGGTATTGTAGATAGATAGATAGATAGATAGATAGATAGATAGATAGATAGATAGATAGATAGATAGATAGATAGATAGATAGATAGATAGATAGATAGATAGATAGATAGATAGATAGATAGATAGATAGATAGATAGATAGATAGATAGATAGATAGATAGATAGATAGATAGATATCTATCTATCTATCTATCTATCTATCTATCTATCTATCTATCTATCTATCTATCTATCTATCTATCTATCTATCTATCTATCTATCTATCTATCTATCTATCTATCTATCCCACTTCTTCTTTGCCATCCTCTTCCTCTGTATATTCTCCTGTATTTCCTCATTCCACCACCAGGTTTCCTTTTCCTCTTTCCTGTTTCCAGATGTCACGCCAAGCATCCTTCTTGCTGTCACCCTTACTACATCTGCTGTAGTTTCCCAGCTGTCTGGTAATTCTTCACTGCCACCCAGTGCCTGTCTCACCTCCTCCCTAAACTCAAACTTCCAGTCTTCCTTTTTCAACTTCCACCATTTGATCCTTGGCTCTGCCCTCACTCTCTTCCTCTTCTTGATCTCCAATGTCATCCTACAGACCACCATCCTATGCTGCTTAACTGCACTTTCCCCTGCCACAACTTTGCAGTCTTCAGTCTCCTTCAGATCAACTCTTCTGCATGTATGTAATCTGCCTATGTGCATCTTCCTCCAGTCTTGTACGTAACCCTATGTTCCTCCCTCTTCTTAAAATACATATTCACCACAGCCATGTCCATCCTTTTGGCAAAATCCACTATCCTCTGACTTTCTTCATTCCTTTCCTTAACACCATACCTACCCGTCACCTCCTTGTCGCCACTGTTCCCTTCACCAACATGCCCATTGAAATCTGCTCCAATCACCACTTTCTGTCCCTTGGGTACACTGTTCATCACTTCATCCAACTCACTCCAAAAATCTTCTTTCTCACCCATTGCACAGCCAACTTGCAGTGCATATGCACTAACAACATTCATCATCACACCTCCAATTTCCAGCTTCATAATAATTACTTTGCCTGACACTCTTTTCACCTCCAAAACACTCTTGACATACTGTTCCTTCAGAATAACTCCTACCCCATTTCTCCTCCCATCCACACCATGATAGAAAAATTTGAATCCACCCCCGATCCACCTGGCCGTACTCCCCTTCCATTTAGTCTCTTGCATGCACAATATATCAACCTTCCTTCTCTTCATCATATCTGCTAACTCTCTTCTCTTACCAGTCATGCTGCCAACATTCAAAGTTCCCACCCTCAGTTTCACTCTCCTTATTTTCCTCCTCTCCTCCTGCCATCGGGCACATCTCCCCCCTCTTCTTCTTCGGCCAACAGTAGCCCAATTTCCTCAAGCACCCTGTTGGCTAACAGTACTGGTGGCAGTCGTTGTTAACCCAGGGCTCGACCGGTCCAGTATGGAAATTTGCATTGTTGTCCGTATATTGATTTGGCAAAATTTTACACCGGATGCCCTTCCTGACGTAACCCTCCCCATTTATTCATGTTTGGGACCGGCACAAACAAACACACTGGTTTGTGCATCCCCTGTGGCTGGGTTAGAGGGTTGGGATATACAAAATATTTTTGTAGAGGGTTGGGATATACAAAATACAATTAAGTTGGTCAAGAAAAGTATTTTTTCTTTGTACTTTTTCCAGTTAAGTAAAAGTTCAAGTGAATTAACATATCATAGATTTTTGTTTTAATCGCATTTTAGAAAATATTCCAGCTTTTCTGGAAATGGGGTTTGTATTAATTTTTTACAAGTATTTTAGTTTCCTTTCATAGATACTTTCAGATGAGCATATTACACCCCAGCTGGCATCATTGTACTCAATAAACTGAAATCTTCTGATGCTGGTCTTACTGTGAACATCTGCTATGCAGCATTCAACCAGAGTTCAGTTACAATTTGGCTTTTATTCTTAGGAAACCTCTTCTTAGATCTGTTTGTGAAGCCCTATTACTAATTATATTAAAATCATAGTTTACCAGTGCACCTGTCTTAAATATAAAATTATTTAATTTTACTAAGGGGCTCCGGCCCCTGCTTGCTTCACTCACCAACCTCAGGGGGGCAGGTGTTGGGTGTCTGCATTCTCGCAGCTGAGCCACTCGAAAGGCGTCAAGGTGCTTCTCAGTTAGAGAAAGCAATTGTATTTAAAGAGATATAGGTATATACAAGAGTATGCAGGAAGTGGGACAAGACTGTTTTATCCTTAGTTATTACAGATAGAAAATCAGTTGCTTGATATTTCACTACAAATTAAATACCAATGAATAATAAAACATAGTAAAAAGTAAAAAGAATTTAAAAAGTAAATCATAATAAAATGTAATAAAAAGTAAATAAAAAATTACATTACATTAATGCCTCATCAAAAACAAATTATGAACTGATTTTTCCTCTAACATTGCTTTTTTGAAATTCTGTTTCAGTTTGCATATTGTTTGGGATATTTTTCTTTTTTTCATTTATTGGACAATTCTCTTTGTTCTTGATTTTTATTGTATGCAGCTCTTTTTTGTTCATTTTCTTTTTTTCAAAGTTCATTGACAGCTCTTGTTGCTTTTTTTCTATCATAATCTAAAATTTGCTATACATGACAAGATAATTTGTGTTTCTGCCTTGCCATTAAAACTGACTGAATTGGAGGGCAAGTTAGCACGGAGTGTGTCACGGGGTGAGACAAAGAGAGGATGTGCACAGTAGAAGTAACAATTGGGCGAGCGGTGTGGAAGGGAGTGGCCAAGGCTAACTGGAAAGTCTTTTTAATATAATAGAGAGATACTTTATATTAATAATTCTTTCACATCTTCTGCTGTTGTCTCTTATGGAGTCCTTCAATGTTCCATTTTATAACCTACAGCATAGTGCCTTCAGAAAGTATTCCTTCCCCTTCACTATTTTCAGAAAAAAAACTCCATTATACTGCCTATAATTAAAGCCTGTAAATAAGTCCTTCCTTCACAGACTTATCCATATTACTAAACGAGAATGGTAAACCGGATATGGACGCAGGGACCTACCCGTGGACGCAAAAGATATAGTGCGCAAGTGCCACACAAAGCCCCCCCCCCCAGAGTGAAACGGGAGAGACTACGCACGTGCGCAGGCGCCACACAAAGCCCCCCCTCCACCACCCCCCTCACACCAGAGCAAAACGAGAGAGACTACGAACCGTAAGAGTAGGAAACAAAGTAAAACGTCATAAAGAGGTTAAAGAACAGGAACAAACACATGGAGAGCAGGTTACAGAACAAAGCCCCCCTCCCCAGAGTAAAACGAGAAAGACTACAAACCATCTGACATGCCGCAAGCAGGATAAAACGAGGTCAGAAATAAAACACAGAATAGGAAACAAAGTAAAACTTTATAAAGGGATTAAAAAACGGGGACGAACACATGGAGAGCGGGTTACAGATGATGAAAACTGGAATGCAACAGCTTCAAAAAAACCTAAGCACGAAACACATGCACACCGAGATACAGAATATAAAGGCAGAAACAACGACAGTTAAATGTCCACACCACATAGCGGAGGCCGACCCGGAAGGCACGGTAAAGTACAAAAGGCAAAGGCGCCTACACAGCATGGTAAAAACCGACATAATACGGAAGGCGCAGGCGTCGCCGCCATATTGTGAGTGGCACTAATGCGTGGTGAAAGCGCAGGAGGAGACATAGTAAAACAAGAGGAGTCAACGCCCCGCCCAGAGTGAAACGGGACACACTACGGAGTCCACAAAGGTTCATACATCAAACCCGAGATCGTACAAACACGCGTCTGAAACCGCGGAAGCAAAACTGTCTCGGCTCCAAAACCAAACAGCTCAACAACTAACACAGCTTCGACACTGACCCCGTGTGGACAGATCTAATGAACATGGACGCCTACAACGCGCGTCTCAAACTGCGTAGGCAAAGCAGGCACGGATTCAACACGACACAGCTCAAGTGACCAAGATACAAACACGCGCCTGCCTGGATATAATTAATGAACGCGGATGCCTACAACGTGCGTCTGAAATGCCGCAGACCAGGCAGACACTGCTCCAAAAAGAAAGAGCTCAACTAAACGAGATACGAAGTGAAACAGGAAACACTACAGAGTCCGCAGTGCTCCACAATGCACCGCATAATAGTTCGGAAAGAGCTTCGTAGTAACAGTGGGGAGACCCAGAGTGACACGGGCGAACGCTCCGTATTAAACATACGTCATCCTCACACGTCCAAACTATTCAGCATAGGTGAATCACATTACAGTGATGCATTATTAACAGTACGATAAACATCACAGTATCGCAAACAAATGAAAATTAGTACTCGAAAAAGGGAAAATACCAGGTGTCACTGAAACAAAAGCAGAATAGAGCGAGATCAGAAATGAAAGACAGAGTAGAAAGCAAACTAAAACGTCATAAACAGGTTAAACGAGGGGGCCAAACACTTGGACAGCAGGTTACAGATAATGAACACCGGAATTCAACAGCTTCAAAAACAAAAGCTCGACTGACCGAGATACAAACTGAAACAGGAAACACTACGGGGTCCGCAGTAGTCCACAATGCACCGCAAAATAGTATGGACGGAGCTCCATGTTAACAGTGGGGGACCCCAGAGTGACACGGGCGAACGCTCCGTATTAAACGTACGTCATCCTCACACGTGGCTGCCCACCGGGCACGGGTTCAAAACGCCGGGGGTAGGCGAGCGAAGCGAGCAGGGGGCGGAGCCCCCTTGTTTTTATTACTAAGACACATAGCACAAACACATCCAGTATCCATGTCTACAAAAATATAATAAACACAGTTTTGAAACCATTTGTCTTTCTTTCATAAAGAGGAGCTGAATTAATTTCCCATTTTACGCATATTTGATATACTTGCATTGTTCTGATACCAGTGAGACTAAATGTAACAAAATACTTTAAGAATCTGGCACTGACTCTGAATTACCCTATGGCAGACCCTTCATCCGAATATTAACTTGGATAACCTTGCAAACAGTGGAGCACAAGAGCAAGAGTTTTTATAAGTAATCAGTGACTGTTTTTAAAACAGTATGTTAAAGAACCAACACAGGTTGAAGCCTGTCAAGATTTAGTATTTTGTAATAATCAGGATAGACTTGAGGTTGTAGAGGTGATTGAACCACTAGGGTCTAGTGACCATAATATAATATAATTTTCAGTGTTTTGTAAGAGTACAGATGCAAAGTCTAAAACTGTTAAGTTTAACTTTGGTAGGGCAAACTTTGAGTAGATGCAGCAATGTCTAAGAAGTATTGACTGGGATAAGCTTTTAGGTGAGGAGACAGTCAAAGAGCAGTGGAACAGGTTTAGAAACGTTTTACATTGTGACAGGCGCCCGGTTCCCATGCCCGGCTGGGACGCCCCTTCAACACTGGATCTGGGGGAGCAGCCATGGGATGCACTGTACGTCCCCCGGAACACTTGGTGGCAGCCCTCCTGGGTTACATCTGGGCCACAGAGGTGAGACTTCAGGACTCAGACCTATTGGGCTCCGTGGCCACCACCCAGAGGAGCTGCATATCTTAACGAGCCTCTGTGGCACAGCCACACCCTGAAGTGAAGCCTAATTAGGCCAATTACCACCTGGAGCACTTCCGGGAGGGCTACAAAAAGAGCCTGCAGCCACTACTCAGGGCCAGAATCGGGAGGAAGAGGACGAGGTTGCCTGGGAGGAGTGGTGGTGCCAGAAGGGCGTATTTGTGGTGATTAGTTGTGCTTTATTTGAAGTGCTTTGGGACAGTGTATTGCCTGTGGGGTTCACGGATAAGATGTGCCCTACAAGTGAAGAAAAATAAAAAGTCTTTGTGCTTTTACACGTGCCTCAGTGTGAGTCTGTGCTGGGCCGGGCTCCTATATAGCGCCTTATTTCACACCATGTAATCTAGGACAGGTACATACCTAAAACTGGAATTAGTATGAAATTTTTAAAAATTCCACTGTGAGTAGTAAAGAGTTAGAAAATGAATCTGAAAAGAAAAAAGCAGCTGTCTAAAGCATATAAGACTAATAACCCCAATGTGAATCATAGATCGCATGAGAACATGAGGGCAACCATTAAGAAGGATATTAGGAAGGCTGCAAGACAGTAGCAGAGAAATATACAGGATAAGGTAAAAAATTACCCAAACAAATTCATTATTTTAGTAGTAAAAAATTTAAGGAGGAGGTGAAGTGCATCAGGAATAGTAAAATGGAATTAAGAAATACAGACACTGAAATAGAGGATGCTTCAAATAAGCAATTTTCTGAGGTCTTCACAAGTGAGGAAGTAGATAACCTCCCAGCAGGAAAAGGAACTACTAAGAAGATACTGATTGATTTGGAAATTGTAAATGGAAAAGTACTGCTCAGATTAAATAGTCTGAAATCAAACATATATCCAGGACAAGATAATATTTACCCTCAAGTTCTTAAAGAGGTTAGCAAGTATATATATAAAAATTTGATGCATATTTTTAGGAAGTCACTGTAAACTGGGAAAATTCCAAATGACTGGAAATATCCTGTTATATAAAAAGGGTGAATGGGCAGATGCAAGAAACTATAGGCCAGTAAGCTTAATGGGCATCACAGAATAATTAATGGAAGTCATTACAGAGGGACTTGTACAGCATACACGCTTAGGAAGATTTGTGGCAGATGAAGTTTAGTGTCAGTAAATGTAAAGTATTACATATAAGAAGTAAAAATGTTAGGTTTGAATACGCAATGGGATGTCTGAAGACAGAGAGTACACCTTATGAGGACAATTTAGGAGTTGTAGTGGACTCTATGCTGTCAATTTCCAGACAGTGTTCAGAAACCATTAAGAAGGCTAACAGAATGTTAATTTATATAGCACGATGTGTAGATTATGGTCAAGGTTATGCTCAATCTTTATCATGCACTGGTGAGGCCTCATCTTGAGTACTGTGTGCAGTGTTGGTCCCCAGGCTACAAAAAGGGCATAGCAGAGTTAGAAGAAGTACAGAGAACAGTGACTCAGCTGATTCCAGGGCTAAATGGGCTGAATTATGAAGAAAGAGTAAAAGAGCTGAGCCTTTTCAGTTTAAGCAAAATAAAATTAAGTGGAGACATGATTGAAGTGTTTAAAATTATGAAGGGAATTAATACAGTGGATTGAGACTGTTATTTTAAAATGAGTTCAACAAGAACAAGAGGACATAGTTGGGGACTTGTTAAGGGTAAACTTCTCATAAACATTAGGAAGTTTTTCTTTACACAGAGAACTATAGACAGTAGCGTAGTAGAGAGTTAGGCTTTAGGGACTTTCAAAATTAGACCTGATGTTTTTTTAGAAGAATAAAGTGGATAAGACTGGAGAGCTTCGTTGGGCTGAATGGCCTGTTATTGTCGAGACTGTTCTAATGTTCTAATTTTGCCATAGACTGAATGTTATTTTGATAATCAAAAAATAATATTAACTTTAACAATGGGTGGCACGATGGCTAGCTGGGCCACAAATCCCAATCCACTTACTGCCTGTGTGTGATTTGAACATTGTTTTCATGACTGTAGGAATTTTTCCTTGGTTACTCCAGTTTTTCACCTATTTCAAGTGTTATATCTATGGACAATAATATTGTACCAATAAAAAGGAAGAAGACGGAGACAGGTTCAAGGTAATAAACTTTAACAGGTCCTTTTTTAGATTACACGTTACACAGTCTTATATTTTATGTCACTTCCTTTAAGCTCCCCAATACCCATAATTCCTTATCACTATGGAATCTCCAAAGGTCCAGACTACAATATACTACATATTCCTTCCCGCTTAAAATTGTAAACTCGACTAACATATAACAAACAACATCTGCTATTAAGAACAGGAAAATAAACATGAAACAGAACACATACTGTTATCAATGCAATTACATTCCAACAAAGGAAAGAGGATAAATGACCTCAACATCCTGCTAACATAAGGTATTATTTTGTGCCTTTATCTCCATATACATATAGTTAGTTTTCATAAGTTAAGACGGTCAGGAGGCTTCCTGCTTCTGAGAGGGTTACGTCGTACAGCTGAGGTGTGTTCATCCCCTAAGGCAACCTCAGGTAACCTTGGCACGACAGCATCGGCAGGAATTGAAACAGGAGAGTCAGGTGGTATTCCTGGCTGGCTTTGGATCAACTCACTAAAACTAGGTTCCTCAGACGTTTCTGTGCTACCGGCTTCTTCAACAGGTATAGAGGGTAACAGCTGTTCAACATGTCGTCTCCATGTCTGGTGGTCTCGTGTGCATACCTTATAAGAGACAGGTCCAGTCTTTTGAAGAATGGTTGCTGGTACCCATTTCTCAGTGGTGGAATAGTTACGAGCAAGGACAGCATCTCCACTGAAAAACTCACGATCTTTAGCCCGCTTGGCACGTTGTTTTACTTGATCGTGCTGCTTATCATAAACTCTCATTTGAGTGGTAGCTGGTCTCAACAAATCAAGACGTGTTCTCAGCTGCCTTTTTAGGAACAGATCAGCTGGTGACATACCTGTTGTTGCATGGGGTGTGTTACGATATTTAAGAAGAAAGGTATAAAGACGTTGTTTGAATGGTGCTTCACTTTTGGATGCTTTAAGAGCATGTTTAAGGGTTTGCACCATTCTTTCAGCCAGGCCATTAGTTGAAGGATGATAAGGGCTGGATAGGAGATGTTTAATACCATTACCTTTTAGGAATTCTTCCATTTCTTGGGACACAAAAGAAGGCCCATTATCCGTCACGATCTGCTCTGGCAGTCCAAAACGTGCAAACATCTCTCTTAAGGTTTGGATTGTCTTTTCTGATGTGATGTCGGGCATGACAGTGATCTCAGGCCACTTAGAATGTGCATCCACTGCGACCAGAACCATAACACCCTCTACAGGTCCTGCAAAATCTAAATGAACGCGTTGCCAAGGACTGGCAGGCCATTCACATGGATGCAATGGTGCTGGACTTGGCATATTTCTGAGGCCTTGACATGATGAACATGAATTTGCCTTTTCCTCAATATCACGATCCAGTCCAGGCCACCACAAATAACTCCGGGCTAGCTCTTTCATTTGGACTATACCACAGTGTCCAAGATGTAACTCATCCAGAATGGGTTTCCTCAACCTTTGTGGTATAATTACTCGCATGCCCCACATGAGGCATCCTGCTGTCACAGATGGCTCCTTTCCCCGTGAAAGGTAAGGCTGAACATCAGGCAGTGCATTAAGGGTGCTAAGGTCCTGCCCTTTAAGAATGCAGGTGAGTAGTTTTGACAGTGTATAATCACCCTTGGTTTCTTGCTTAATCTGGTGGGCAGTGATAGGTGCATTTTCCACCATCTTAAAGTAAAAAATCTTTTGCCCTTGTTCTCTGGGTTGGTCAGGTAGGGGAAGTCTTGACAAACCATCTGCATTTCCATGTGCCTCCGAACGCCTGTATTTGATCTCATAATTGTGAGCCCCAAGGAGCAATGCCCAGCGCTGCAGTCTGCTTGCTGCCATAGATGGTACACCAGTGTGTGAGCCAAAAATAGACGTGAGAGGTCTGTGGTCTGTTAGCAGGGTAAATTTTCGACCAAAGAGGTAAGTGTGGAATTTCTTTATTCCAAAAATGATGCTTAAAGCCTCTTTTTCAATTTGAGGATATTTTGTTTCAGTTTTACTCAATGTTCTTGACGCAAATGCAATTGGTCGCTCCTCACCTGTTGACATAATATGCGACACCACAGCCCCAACACCGTAAGGGGATGCATCGCAAGCTAACTGAATTGGTAAGGATGGGTCAAAATGTGTTAAAACTCTTTTATCAGCCAGCACGGCCTTGGTTTTGCTAAATGTCGTTTCACACTCCTGTGACCATTTCCAGGGTCTACTCTCACACAGCAACTCATGGAGTGGTTTCAACAACGTTGCTAGCTGTGGAATGAAACGCCTATAATAGTTCACGAGACCCAAGAATGATCTCAGTTGGCTGACATTGCTTGGAGCAGGGGCATCTACTATTGCCTTCACTTTTGAAGGAGCTGTGTGCAACCCCTCAGAATCAATAACATGTCCTAGGTACTCCACAGACATTTTGAAAAAGTCACATTTCTCCTTGTTTACACGCAGCCCATACTTTTCTAGCCTGCTTAAGGTTTTATCCAGATTGGCCATGTGCTCCTTGTCATCTCGCCCTGTGACCAGGATGTCATCCAGGTAACACTGTACCCCTGGTAATCCAAAGGATCTGATCCATGGCACGCTGAAATAATGCTGGTGCTGAAGTAATTCCAAAGGGTAAACGACAATAACGGTACAGCCCTTTATGTGTTGTTATGGTGAGGTACTTTTGTGAGTCCTCATCTACATGCATTTGCAAGTATGCTTGGCTGAGGTCTATTTTACTAAATTTGTTTCCCCCAGCTAATCCAGCAAAAATATCTTCAATCACAGGAAGGGGGTATTGCTCAGCTATGAGTACAGGGTTAACTGTTACCTTAAAGTCCCCACATAATCGTACAGATCCATCAGACTTGACCACCGGAACCACAGGTGTGGCCCACTCAGAATGAGAAACAGGGTCTAGGACTCCTAGTTTGACAAGCCGGTCAATGTCCGCCTCCACCTTAGGTCTTAAAGCGTAAGGAACACTCCTTGCCTTTAAAAATCTTAGCTGACAATTTTGTTGCACCCGGAGTGTCACTTTAATCCCTGTTATACTCCCCAGTTCCTCTTGGAATACAGCTTGGTGCTTTCTCAGGACCAAATTCAACTCGGACTGTTCAACAGACACAGCATTCACTTTGGTCCAATCCAACTGTACTTTTTCTAGCCACGATCTGCCCATCAGAGCTGGATAATCACCTTTTACAATATATACAGGCAATTTGGTTCTTTGCCCATTTAGTTCAACCTGAACCTTTGTTTTACCCAACATAGGCACACTCTCCCCAGTGTATGTCTTTATTATGATCTTAGGGTGTTTCAGTGGAAGGTGATTTAATTTTTTCTTAAACAGTTTCTCTGATATTAGGGAGACCGCTGCTCCAGTATCCACCTCCATCTTCACAGGGTGCCCTTCCAGCATGGCAGTAATAGTATATGCTGCTGAGCCTCTTTTTTTATTCAGTGTTTTAATTAGCAGCTCAGCCTCAGAATCAGTCTCACTGTCAGTTTTATTTTCTTTCTGTACCACGTGCAAATTTTTCTTTTTATAAGACCAGGATGCCTTTTTATCTTTCCCTGTTTCCCCCTTGTCTGTGCCTTCCTTTCTCTTTGCTCTACATGCACGCTCCACGTGCCCTTTTTTTTTACAGCTACGGCATATGAGTTCTTTTGCCCAGCAATTCGCTGGATGGTGATCCATCTTTCCACATCTGTAACACTGTTTGGTGCCCCCTGTTTGTTTGTTTGAGTCTGCTTGCACTCTGTGTACTCTAGCAGCTGCCCCTAACTGCTGTGCTTCTTTAGCAGCCAGCTCCATAGACACGGCTATCTCAATCGCTTTCTGCAATGTGAGGTTGGCCTCAGTGAGTAACCGCTTCTGAAGGCCCTCACTTCTCAATCCGCACACTAGCCTGTCCCTTAAGGCGTCATCCAAATTAGCACCAAATTCACAATATTCTGTAAGTTTCTTGAGTACCGCTACATATTGAGCAACAGACTCGCCTTCTTCCTGGTTCCGTTTGTGAAATCTAAATCTTTCAGCTATTAATAACGGCTTAGGTGAAAAATGTGAGTCCAGAATCTTTGCAATATCATCAAATGACTTGTCACCGGGTTTTCCTGGCCGTACCAAACTTCTCAGTAGACTAAATGTCTTTGCCCCGATAACGCTAAGAAATGTCGGCACTTTCAAGTCATCGTCAATGGCGTTGGCTTTCACAAAAAACTCAAATCGCTCTGTATAATCGCCCCATTGCTCAACTGAATCATCGAATGGCCCGAAATGTCCCGTTATCATTGCCATTTTATCCCTTGTGCTTATCTTCAGTGAATGACTAAGAAACGTTACCACAGAAATAGAAAAAAAAAAAACTTGCAGCTTTTCTCTTTCCTCTCCAGCGGAAAAAAAAAAAACTTACTTTACACGTTGCGTAGCCATAGCGGTGCACTTTTAAATCCGTCGCCAGTGTTATATCTATGGACAATAATATTGTACCAATAAAAAGGAAGAAGACGGAGACAGGTTCAAGGTAATAAACTTTAACAGGTCCTTTTTTAGATTACACGTTACACAGTCTTATATTTTATGTCACTTCCTTTAAGCTCCCCAATACCCATAATTCCTTATCACTATGGAATCTCCAAAGGTCCAGACTACAATATACTACATCAAGGATGTATGTATATGGTTAATTGACAGCGCTTAATGGTTTGAATGATTGTGCCATGTGATAGACTACTGCTCCATCCAGGCTTGGTTCTTCATTATGTCTTATTCACTGTAGATGCCAACTTCTGACACACGGAGCCTAATATTACTAAAACATGGATAGATTAATAAATAATAGTGAAGATCTGCTTAATTGAAACATAGTTAACTCCTCATGATAATACACAAGACACCCAATTAAACAAGTAAAACCTGAATCCAAAAACGAGGTAAAAAAATCATTTAATGACACTAATAAAGTATGCTCAAGCAACATCCTATTATAATAATGTGAAACAGCAATTACTAGTTTAGAATTTACAATATTTAATATGGAAAAAGTTATGACTGCTGTACTGTGCTGACCAAAAGTTTGTGGTTGTTCCTCTTAGGTAAAGGCTGGCTTTATTTCTGGTAAGATGCTGCTTTGCAATTGTTTTTTTTTTTGTCCAGTCTTGTGTGTATTTCTTGTGAATGCAAATACTAACCAGCTACCTTATTCTGTTCTTATTTTGTCTTGGCTGAAAAGTCTGTCAGTCCACAGCTACCAGGCAACTTACCTTTGCTGCAGCTGACATACATTTTTTTGGATCCCTGACTGACTCTCAAAATCAATGCCTGTTCCATTTCTGTTTGTCCCAAGTCAATGCCATCTGGAGACTTTGCTCTGTATGTTTGCTCCTGCAGTTGGTAGCTTGTACAGCTTGGCAACTGACTCTAGCAGGCTCTCTCTGCCACCTGATGATCCTTGTGAACACAAATATTAATTTTATTTGAATTCCCAGTTCTGACCCTGGCTCTCTTCTGAGTGAGAGCTCTGATCATGCACTGAGCTTTAGCTGTCTTCTTATTTTAAGTGACACATTCCCTCAGTTCCTTTTGCTCCAAGTTTAATATTTATTGTTTCTCATCTACTCTCTGGGGCTTGCTTCGATTCTGACCATGATTTTATCTAGTACTTATGCATTTGATTTATTTTAGCACTTATCAGCTGTTTTCATTCTGTTATACTTATAAACAGGGGCTATGGAAAAATAAAACTGATCCCAGTTCTTTAGAAAATTGAAAGCATAGTAAAGCTGATTTTAATCTGAGTGTACTGGGCACCTGCACAGGTGGTTCTGTTTTGGCACTCCTAGAATATTCTTACTCTGTTAATCAATCCTTGTGCTCACATTGATTGTTTCTTACTTTTGACATATTTTGTGCTATACAGCTTTGTCTGTGGGTCACAAAACACACTAGATCCCACTTTTACAGTTGAGGTAATAGGTTGGTGGTTCCAGTCCATTGCTGGTCACACTCACTCAGCTCTGTGACTTCCCACCTTCAACTTCATATACTGTGTCAACCTTAAATCATTTCTCTGAATAGCCTTACAGTTTGTTATGTAAAGTTATGTAGTCGTGTAAAGACTCTGCCCTTATCACTCTTAGATAACAGGAGATTTCTTGGCACGGCTACTTTTTTCACTGGAAAACTCACATTCCCCTAATGTTTATTCCTTGTGAAGAATATGTTACCTTAAGTGCAGAACACTACAGGTAGAGTCCCAACATGCACAAAATGTCTGGGGCGCAAACAAGATAAAAGTAATAAGTGTGTGAAAGGTGTGTAAGGCCCACCTAATGCAAAATTAATACAAATTTTGTTTTTAGCTTATTTTACATTTAGTTGCCCTTCCTATCTATCCAATGTCCACCCCAGGATGACATCCTAGCAATGCCCTGATCCCAAACTATTCCATGGAAAATAACCACTGTTTATAATAATGGGGGCAATGTGGCAGCTTTCTCATTCCACATCCATTGTCTTTTCAATTTATGTTATTTTATAAAAAAATTGCAGGCTATGACATAGTACCTTTGTTGGAGACAGTGGTAAGTCTGTAATATTCTCTATTCTGTGATCCAAATGTTTTCTGCTCTTTGGACACATACAGTAGCTACATAGTCAAATCACAATAAACTAAACTCCATATGATTATTCAGGATTCCTAGCAATTTCATTTACTCATCAAACTTTTATTTTATTAAGGTGTATGATAATAAATCACAAAATGTAACATTAGTGCAAAAATATTCAGCACATCCATTCATTTTAGAACAAGCTTTGGTCAATTCTGGGTTTTGTAAATAAACTTTTACTTGTTCTACACCTTCTCTTATGAAAAAATAATAATAATAATAATCATGTAGTGGAAAGTCAGCTAGGATTCCAATCCAGTCTACTAGGAACTTGGACATAATAACATTTGGAAGCAGAATCGTCAAATTACAAAAACGATATAAAACAATAGAGACTTCTAGGGCAAAAACCAATAATAAGCCACAAACCATATACTACTAAGGGGTCAAAATGAGTGGGAAAAAGAGAGAGATAAGATAATAAATCATGAAGAAAGTTATGGCAGCTGACTTCAATATAAGTGTTCCTGTCCCTTGCATACCTACTGTAGCTCAGGATGGGCACTACTGTTTCTTTCTCTGTTAATCAGTTCTTATATTTATAAACTTTTCAGTTTTGATGTAATTTGTGCTGTGGAAGTTTTCCCTTGGGTCATGATAGCACACAGATGTGTATATTAACTTACAAAACAAACTAAAAGTTTTATTGCAGGAGAACGTGGGTGGTTCCTGTCTTTTGCAGGGTGCATATACTCAGATCTTTGATTGTCAAGGCAGAAAGAATTTCTTATCTTGAATTTCGTACCATGTCGACTCCCTCACACATTTTCTCTGAATAGCACTGGAATGTCTGAATCATGACCTTTTTCATGTGCCAAAAATGATAAAGATTCTTCCTTTAAAATGCTAAAGTTTTTTAGCAACACCATTTCACCTTTAACTGGAATGCTAACAACTTCTTAATATTCATCCATCATGTAGATTACTATACAACCTACCTGAACTTTGGGACACTGCAGGCAGAGTCTTAACACAAACCAAATACCTGGGTCACAACTATTCCATGAACAATAACCACTGATTATAGTAAAAAGGTCTGGCTCTCTGGTACCATTAGCATTTCACATACATGTAACCAAATTTTGTCTCAACATTTCTTAATTATTGGGAGATTCCAGGATATGTGGCATATTAACCTTATACAAATGCAGTAGTTAGGCAACAATATTCTTTTGTCTGTGCTCCAAACATTTCTTACTCTAGACACACAGCCGCATAGTCAGATAGCTTGGATTTTGACTCTGATTTTTGGATAGTCTCCTGATTCGTATTTTGCTTCTGTTCCTGCCTTGTTTCATTTCTGGCAGAACACCCAGCATGGAGGCTTCTGGCTTTCATTTCATAAATATTTTTATTTGAAGGCCAATTCTGGATAATAATGGAATATAACTTTTAACGTTATAAAAAAGGTTGTGAATGTTTGTATATTAAACATAATTCAGTATTTTTTTTTTATTCTGTTTACTTCCTTGTTAAAATTTTATGGTCCCATTTTTTCCTATGTTTATTATTCTAGCTTTAGGTTTGCAGTTTATTTATGGTGAGATACCACTTTGGGGAAAGTTCAAAGCTCTTTGCTGTCCTTGAACATGGGAAAGAATTAGAAAATTAATGGTTAAGATTTTCAAACATGACAATTGCTTGTCCATACATGTGAAATGAATCTATTTTCAAGCTGCTGAAGACTGACGGTAATTTGTTGTGACAGTGATGCAAAATATTGACTTGTGAACCCTTTTAGGCTTTACATATTTATTATTATAACCTATAATGCCTGCTGTGTTTTGATATTCCTGAACAAAATAAGAAACAATCATTTCATGGTTCACTTGGTTTTTTAAAAACAATACACTGCTTTAGTTTTTGAGAATTTTAGATGAACTGCTGGTCTTACAGCTTGTTTTTCCAGTTATGCTACGTTTTTCTTATAAGTGTGGCTGTAAGCATGAACATGAACTGCGTTGCATAGACTTGGAGAGGCTTGTATAACTATGCATTGACATTAAAGGCTTGCTGTGGAAAGAATGAGTAGCTTTATGCTCTTAGGTGATCACTTATAATCTCTGATGGTCCCTCAACACCACACATCTTGTTTGGAAGGCTCAAAAACACCTTAACAGGTTAAGGAGAGTCAGTTTGTTCCTCTAATCTCTGTAGGTGCACAGTGGAGAACATACTTATTAGCTGCATCACAGTGAGCTATGGAAACTGTATTTAGCAGAATTCAAAGTTCTGAGGCAGGTGGTAAAATGAGCCGGTTCATCAATGGAGACCAGTGCCCATTCATACAGCACATTTACAGTATGACTAGAATAAAGTATTTTACACTGTCTCAGACTACAAACACCCCAGGAACCTTTTTCGGCCCTGTCATGTTGTTATCTGGCAACATATATCATAACATTGAGTGCCACACTATTAGACTTGCAAAATGTTTTTCAGCGAAAACTGTTAAAGTGTTAACATGAATACAAAGAACTGCTTGCCCCATGACTAACACTCTGTTATGCAGTCGTTTACACTGCTGATTTAGTTATATCAGCCATCCATAGCTCATTTACTTGTCTTTTTCAATTGTTACTTGTTCTCTGTCATAGATGCTGCATATTTATATCTGATGTATTTTATTATCTTTAAATTCACGCAATTGCCTATTTATTTCCATTTGTTGCTTTAGCAATGCCAGCACTTTCCTTGGTAATATTTGCCTCCTGTGCCATTGCAACAGTATAGTGTAGTCACTTTATTTTATGTGCCAGTGGAACAAGCAAAAAATATGTTTTATCATACTCTAAAGTATAACGAAAAAGCATTGAATTAAACTGAACTGATGCACATGCAAAATGGAATATCAATAAATTTTTGGTCAGAAATAGGGAAAAATAAGGTTAAAGGTGTCACGCATGTGCGTCTGAGGATCTCCTTGCTGGCTCATTCGAGGTAAACGGTAACCCACCAGGGTGAGAGAGGGCATTGTCACTAACTTTGTGTCCTTTTCTCCCCACAGCTCCCAGAAACCTCCCACTGAAGGAAATTAGCTCCGCCTCTTCTGGTCCTTATAAAAAGACTGGGTGCCTCCACTAATTTGTCTTTTGATGAGCCCAGTTCCGAAGAGTGAAAGCTCTAACCTTCAACATTTTCACTTCCTTTGCAAATGTATGCTGGCACAGTCCCACACTGTGGAACAGTAGAATACAGTTCATTCCATAGGTTCAGTTGACATTTTCTTCCCCAGTGTTTTCATTTCATAACAGAGAGGATTTCACACCTGCTTATTGTTCTTTACATATGTCAGTTTATGACTTACAGCACTTTTAGTAAAATTATTGGATGTTACATTTCCAGATCTACTTTATAAACAGGTTGCAGAGTTCTTCACCGTGAGAACACAGTAGAACAAATACAGCAGAGAATATCTTTGTCTTTTTATAGGATGGCCTCGTGTCATCTCTAATATCTAAGAATGCTCTGCTGATGAACACATTCAAAATAATGTGGAGGAGAGTAGATCCAAATATTGCAGTAAATAAAGCCAATACTCTGAGATGCATACTGTCACAACTTATTTTAATACAGTATCTTCCACAATTCAAGAGTCAGAAGTTTTTCAACCTTGATTGATTTGGTCTATGTCGTATATTCATTTTGATTTCTGACTTTTACTCACAATCCATATTACTAACCGAGAATGCTAAACCGGATGGACGCAGGGACATCCCGCCATGGGCCGTAGCCGCAAAAAGATATACTGCGCAGGCGCCCCAAGAAATGAGGGGCCGCGAGAGGCGGATGAGGGGCCGCGAGAGGCAGACAAGACCACAGAAAAAAGGACTCAAAGAAATGAGGCGCCACGAGCACATAAAAAAGGAAAAGGCACATAAAAAAGTAGTCAAACGCAGGCGCCGCACAGCGCCGCACGAAACCCATTGCACATGAAACTAGCACACATAAAAAAAGAAGACGCTCGCGCACAACAGCAAGCCCCCCCCCCCCCCCCCTACAGGCACCGGACAGGACACACACCAAGAGGGGGATTCAACAAGCCCCTGGAACACAAAAAGAAAGAAGACGCTCGCGAAACAACAATCCTCACCCACCCCGACCCCCCCCCCCCCCACACACACATCAATAAGAAGTGACACCCAAAGCCACATTTCTAAAGGAAACGTCCATATTAAACATACGTCATCTCAACACCTTCACACTAGGCAGCATGGGTGTCAGCATAGGTGGATCTCCTTACAATAAAGCACTATTAACCGTTCAACTGCAGAAAAGGCTACATATTAACAGTGAGTGCGATCCTCCTTATTACTTATCCATATTTCGCATGCTGAGGAACAAACAAGTCATGAATACACGGTCACGGGTACAAAACGATTCGGATCGGATAACGGGACCAAACACACGAACACGAATGAAACAACAAAATACACGGCGGAGCATACAACGCGCTTCGGAAACTCCGGGAGAAAAAATGTCTCGGATCAAAAAACGCAAAGCTCAAGTAACCCCGTTACAGAGACGTGCCCAAATGGACAGACACAATGAACGTAGACGCATACAGCGCGCGTCTCAAAGTGCTGCATCGAAACAAGCACGATTTCAAACCGAAAGAGCTCGCGTCACAGACATAAAAAAAAGGGAGCGAAGAGACAGAATAAATGAACGCAGACGTGTACAACGCGCATATGAACTGCCAGAAAACAAGCAAGCAAGACTCCAAAAGCAGAAAGCTCAACTGACCGACATACAAAAACGGACAAGGCACGATACAAACAATGCACGACGTAGACTGAAACGGACTTTTCGCAAAGCGGAGGCGAATCAAATAAAACTCCAAAATAGCGCGTCACAAATAATGGACATGCAACAACGCGGCACTCAAACGCCTCAAGCAAAACATGCCCGTCGCGGACATCAACGCCAGACACCTGCTAAACGCTTACGCCAGTTGGCTGACAACGCCTTCAATAATGAGTCCACTATTGAGGAAAATTCATTGGGATTAATGAATGTCATTTGCAATCATTGTCATTCACTTAACTTCCCAGAAGAAACAACTGGCAATACAAATAATGAATTTACACGTTGTTGTCAAAAGGGGCAGATTAGACTGCCTCCTTTACATTCATATCCTGAATATCTACAGAAGCTTCTAACTAACGATGTGCCTGAAAGTAAAAACTTTATGAACTGCATTAGATCCTACAATAGTTAATTTGCTTTTGCATCTACCGGAGTACATACCAGGCCACCAAAAGGCAATGGCCCATACTGCTTTCGCATTGGAACAGTGCACCCTGAAACAAATCAACAACGCAAATATGCACAAATCTACATCCTAGATCCAGATGAGGCAATCTATCAACGAATGAACCTTCCTGAAAAGAAACAATGCACAGAGCTTATAATGAGAAACATCACTCATGTCATAAACAATCACCCATTAGCTAAGTCTATAAAAATGGTACATGAAGTTGAAAAGGAGGCCAATACAAAAGCAAATGCAGAAGGTATAGCAGCAACTACAATTGCTTTAGTCTTGATAAAGGACAAAGAACAAGATCCAAGACGATACAATCTTCCCGTCGTTATCCTAGAATTGACCTTACGAGTTCTGACCTAGAATTACCTTTTACATTGAAACGCCGACAGTTCCCCATTAAACCTGCTTTTGCCATGACCATCAACAAATCACAAGGACAAACCATGGACAAGGTTGGCATCTACCTCTCTGAACCCGTTTTTGGACATGGACAACTTTATGTTGCCTTCTCACGTGTTCGACGTTCATCTGACGTTAAAGTTAAAGTTATAAATGATCCATGCCAAGGAAGACTCATTCAAGGACAAGACACCATCTTTACTACTAATGTTGTATACAAAGAAATATTCCAAAACAACATTACTCTATGCCAAAAACTCTATTTTTTATTTCTATAGGCATCATCCAAACCTGCACACTATTCTATATCTAATTCATACATCTCACTCTTTGTCATGCCCCAACGCCAGGGGTTGGCGAGCGAAGCGAGCAGGGGGCGGAGCCCCCTAGTTTGTTTGGAGAAGCTCCTCCAGCCTGTCAGTTCTTTATACTCTTATGGGACTTTTCATCAGTTTAAACATTTTCTTCAGTCTTGATTTTGGTTTTAAAAGTCTGAATCTGTACTTGAAACTTTGTATACTTTATGTATCATATCTTGGTATTTAAAAGATTTTCTGAATTTCTGAATTTGCATAACAGGTGGGACGCTTATGTTTTCTGCTTTTAAACAGAGAAAATAGATATTCACACAAAGCCTCCTTAGTATCCAAAAATGACGGCAACTTAAACTGAATTAAGAGATTAGGTTGAAATTAAAGAAATTCAATGCAGTACTATCATATTAACAATAGAAAATGACAGACTAATATGTATTAGCATAAAAAAACTAACAAACAGAGAATATATTATTTACATACAAAAACTATGTTGCTAGTAATGAAGTATCTAATTATAACAAAAGCATTCAGACACAGATCTTTCATTTCACTAATAAACACATTAATTTTCAATTTAGATCTAGTTTATTAAACATGAAAGAAATACCAATGTTTCCACCAGTTTTGTGCTGCTCAATATGCCTTCAAAAGCAGTGCTTTGCACTTGAAGAAGTTTCACTGTTAGCACAGTGAGCAACAGCACACCCCACCAAACAGCTGCATTTAACAAAGTTCAGTTAGACACATGCCAGCAGAAGGTGTGGCATGACAAATAGTAAAAAGAAAGACAGCAGCAGAGAGTCATTAAAATTATGATGTTAGTGACAACTCATCCAAAACAACTCAGGCATTCCCTGTCCTGCAGAGCTCAGGAGCTATTATAAAATCATGTTGGCATTCTGCAAACACTACTTCCTTGTGGCCTTGAAAGGCCTGGGCAGCTAAAAGCCCACTGTGAACACAGTTTCATGTTCCCATCAGTAGAATAAATCACTTCTTCTTATTGTGTAAAATTACTGCTGTTACATTGCCTTTACTTACACTATATAAAGTAGGAGCATCAGCATGAAGGTTAGCCAGAGTGTTTTTATTTTGAAATGTTTTTTTTCTGTTTAAATATCCCTTAAATTTTGTAATAAATATATCATCGCTCTTGAAGACAGTATTTAGTTGCACAACAAATTCTTCAGAAGCACCAAGAAACATTTGCTATGTTGTTATTTTATGTATTTTCTCCACTTCTAGCTTGTATCAACTTTATATTTATTTTCAGTTGACTGTTCTAATACTTTTCATTATCTACTTTAACATATCATGACCAGTTAGCTACAGACTTGAATATCAGGACTCACCTTCAATGAGATTCAGAAGGTGAATAGATATTCAGTTGGAAGATTTTCTGGTCCACCACAGCAGAACCCCAGACTGATGAGACCCTGAAATGTGCCAATAAGCTCATAGACGTTGCTGTTCTTCTCCTCGATGTGCGCATTTCCTACAAGACTGGCTGAGCTTATAGAGCAATGCAACCTGCTATTCAGTATTAAAGATGATGAGAAACTTAATGTTTAGCCTGATTTGTCAACCCATATACAGTACACAAGCAGTTATCAGACATAATATCTTCTTAGCCTCTCTTTCACTTTAAAGCATTTAACTGAATCAATTTTGTTTATTTGCATATATATATAAAGTATATACAGTACATATACACTAGATGTACCACGTGGTACTGCACACGTTGTAGTGTAAGAGGACAAACTTTAATAATCAATAAAAAAAATGTAAAAAATTTAATAATTTGCATTGAGAAGAATGTATATTGATAGCTTCTTCATGTACAATATTTTTGGTTTTGCTATCAGGGACGAGAATGTAGCTATGATCTCATTGTTAAAAATGTAAAAAGTTGGCAAGGTGTCTCTGGCCAAGCAGAAGGTAGGTATGCTCCAACGTGAAACGTTGCCACCATATCTGATCATGTTAAGGTCTATGGGAGAGTATCTCCTGCGTGGGGAGAAGAGCACGTGGCTGTGATATATCTGCCAATGAGCAGGTACCTTCTAAAACACATGTAGCTGTGATCTATCTCTCAAAAATGTCAGATGTTACTCTTTAACAATCTCTAGATGATAATGTGTGCTGAACAAACAGCTAGGTATGCTCGAACACGTGGCGAAAGGTAGAGTGAGTTGAATGGAGGCTGGCGCGTGAGTGAGGATGGCCTCGTGTGGCTGCCTACTCCTGAGGTCCTGCTTCCCCCTCCCCTCTGCCCGCAGCCTGTCTCTTGGTTTCACGCAAATAAATTGGTGCCGCAACAGAATTATGATACATAGTACAATGAAAGAACTCGCAAAATCAATCAGAATGTTCAAGCAAATTATAGAAAAAAACCCGATCTAAATTCGTTAAGTATTTCCATCATGAAAAGCAGACAGTCATACAGACAGACAGACAAATGCTGGATTGCATATATATCCATCCATCCTCCAACCCGTTAAATCTGAACACAGGGTCACGGGAGTCTGCTGGAGCCAATCCAAGCCAACACAGGGCACAAGGCAGGAGCCAATCCCGGGCAGGGCGCCAACCCACTGCAGGACACACACACACACACACGCATGCACACGCACACCCACGCACACGCACACACACACACGTACATGCACATACATCCCCAGCACACACACACACACACATATATATATACAGGTGCTGGTCATAAAATTAGAATATCATGACAAAGTTGATTTATTTCAGTAATTCCATTCAAAAAGTAAAACTTATATATTAGATTCATTCATTACACACACACTGATGTATTTCAAATGTTTATTTCTTTTAATGTTGATGATTATAACTGACAACTAATGAAAGTCCCAAATTCAGTATCTCAGAAAATCAGAATATCAATTAAGACCAATGCAAAAAAAGGATTTTTAGAAATGTTAGCCAACTGAAAGGTATGAACATGAAAAGTATGAGCATGTACAGCACTCAATATTTAGTTGGGGCTCCTTTGGCCTGGATTACTGCAGCAATGCGGCGTGGCATGGAGTCGATCAGTCTGTGGCGCTGCTCAGGTGTTATGAGAGCCCATGTTGCTCTGATAGTGGCCTTCAGCTCTTCTGAATTGTTGGGTCTGGCGTATTGCATCTTCCTCTTCACAATACCCCATAGATTTTCTATGGGGTTAAGGTCAGGCGAATTTGCTGGCCAATCAAGAACAGGGATACCATGGTCCTTAAACCAGGTACTGGTAGCTTTGGCACTGTGTGCTGGTGCCAGGTCCTGTTGGAAAATGAAATCTGCATCTCCATAAAGTTCGTCAGCAGCAGGAAGCATGAAGTGCTCTAAAACTTCCTGGTAGACGGCTGCATTGACCTTGGACCTCAGAAAACATAATGGACCAACACCAGCAGATGACATGGCATCCCAAACCATCACTGACTGTGGAAACTTTACACTGGACCTCACGCAACGTGGATTCTGTGTCTCTCCTCTCTTCCTCCAGACTCTGGGACCTTGATTTCCAAAGGAAATGCAAAATTTACTTTCATCAGAGAACATAACTTTGGACCAATCAGCAGCAGTCCAAAGGCGAGACGCTTCTGATGCTGTCTCTTGTTCAAGAGTGGCTTGACACAAGGAATGCAACAGCTGAAACCCATGTCTCGCATACGTCTGTGCGTGGTGGTTCTTGAAGCACTGACTCCAGCTGCAGTCCACTCTTTCTGAATCTCCCCCACATTTTTGAATGGGTTTTGTTTCACAATCCTCTCCAGGGTGCGGTTATCCCTATTGCTTATGCACTTTTTTCTACCACATCTTGTCCTTCCCTTCGCCTCTCTATTAATGTGCTTGGACACAGAGCTCTGTGAACAGCCAGCCTCTTTAGCAATGACCTTTTGTGTCTTGCCCACCTTGTGCAAGGTGTCAATGGTCGTCTTTTGGACAACTGTCAAGTTAGCAGTCTTCCCCATGATTGTGTAGCCTACAGAACTAGACTGAGAGACCATTTAAAGGCTTTTGCAGGTGTTTTGAGTTAATTAGCTGATTAGAATGTGGCACCAGGTGTCTTCAATATTGAACCTTTTCACAATATTCTAATTTTCCGAGATACTGAATTTGGGACTTTCATTAGTTGTCAGTTATAATCATCAAAATTAAAAGAAATAAACATTTGAAATACATCAGTCTGTGTGTAATGAATGAATCTAATATACAAGTTTCACTTTTTGAATGGAATTACTGAAATAAATCAACTTTGTCATGATATTCTAATTTTATGACCAGCACCTGTATATGCAGGGCAGCATGGTGACCCAGAGGAAGCATGTTTTCCCCGTGTCTGCATGGGTTATCTCCCACAGTCCAAAGACATGCAGGTTAGGTGGATTGGCGATTCTGAAATTGGCCCTAGTGTGTGCTTGGTGGGTGTGTGTGTGTGTGTGTGTGTGCATAGCAATGGCTGACCTCAGTTCCTCTATGTATAAATTTAGGCTTTTTGGCACATCTTCACTTTGCCTTTACTACACAAATCAATGCAACCATACCATATGCACTTCAGAAGAGGTCATCTACCTGAAGCTAAGCATGGTCGGGCTTGGCCAGTACTGTACTTGGATGGTAGACCATCGATGAAAAAGCTTGAGTTGCTGCTGGAAGAGGTATTAGTGGGACCAGCAGGGGGCAGTTACCCTCTGTCTAAGCACATTGAGTAATGAGAAAAGCGTTATATAAACATAATCAATTATCATTATTATCATTACTTCAGCAGAAGCTCACTTCCAGGCATAACTGGGAACTGGCAATTTTTGGGATCCTGGAAGAAATGAGGGTTTCCTCCTTATATTCAGCCTAGTGGTCCTTAGGATCCTCATAAAATGGCACACACCCATTCTAATGTTAGTGACCTTTCCAACAGGCCAAAAAGCTTTAAGCAGCTGTGGATCAATGATTAGAACAAATGTTCCTACATTCAAGGAGGATGAGGAGTTCTTCCATTAATGTCTTTGTTGTAAGCCAGGTAAGTAGCACCTGGTAAAGTTAAAAAAAAATGGTCAGCCAAAACCTGGCTGTGTTTCCAATGATGATGCCCCAACAAATCAATAGCTCCATAGACTGCTTGTAGTAAGGAAGCATCCCACTGCCCCGTGAGCAAGAGATTTGGAGTAACTGGATCTGGATCAGTAACTGGATCTGGATCAGCTATATCAGAAGAAATGTATCAAAGAGGTTTGGCATTGAGAATGCCTTCCACTTCCACCAGCACTGTTTGGAGAGCTTCCTTTGACACAGTGTGGTCCTTGAGTATGATATGTATGGAATTGTTCACAAATCTAATTTCTCGTTCCCATACCCCTCCAAAATGATGAGCAAGGGGTGGATTGAAATAAAACTGTATACTTTGCCTTGCGAGTTGCTCCACAGTGGCAAATGCTTCTTTAAGTTCTCGGTCACCACCTATATCAGCCACAACCTCATAAGGCTTAACATGATGATCTATGAATCTTCTGAGAGCTAGAAATGAATCTGTGTCCATAAAGGGAATGAGGTCTAAATGAACACATCGTGTAGTGAGACACTTAAAAATGATGCCCCAGTGCTTTTCTAACCTAATTCCTATTTTAATTGTAAAAAGCAGTCCACTCCCGTAGACCAGAAAGGTGTTCATTGTATATGTAGACATGCATTTGGAATATCAGCCATCTTGGCCGACCACTCCACTTGCGACATTTAACACACTGTCGGTGGTGGCCTCTGATGGCCTGTCCTCCCCAAAATATCCAGTAAGCTCTATGAATTTAAGCAAATAATCATTCTGGCCCAGGGTGAAAAAAACTTTCATCATAATCACAAATCACAATTTTAGTTATAGTATGATCAGGTGACAGTACAGTAGGATGTATTTCATTCTCCCCTAATTCTGATGCAGCCTTGCGGAGGCGACCTCTAACCTGGATTAAATTCAATGGCTTATCATATTGAGGAGATAGATTGTATAAACGGCTAGTTTTTTGCACAGTATCACCTTCACTTAGAAATTTTACTTCTTCTGGAAAACTTTCCTGTTGAGCTGTCTGGAAAACAGCTACTTTAAATTTGATTAATTTACTTGCAGATAAGGGGCACTGCAGCCACCCCATTTACAGATAAATGAGTGGCCTGAATCAGATCTTCCCATGTTGTAAAAAGAGAAAGATCAGGCAATGTTTTCACAGCTACTGAGTCAAACCACAGAGCAAGGATTTTTTTATTTCCTCAGACCATGTATTAATGGGCTTAGGGGTTTCCGGTCAATGATCTGATGACAGAAGAAGAAAAGAATGACCCTGATTCCACATGCTCATTTGGGATAATGACAACAAGGTCTTCCCTCTAGTAATGTCATCAGCAGGATTCTCTGTAGATTCAACATATCGCCATTCTATAAAACTTGTGACTTCCTTAATCTCTGCAATACGTGCTCCCACAAACACTTTTTTAGTGGGAGGACTCGGAGTTAAGCCAGTTCAATGCCATGGCAGAGTCAGTCCACAGAACTGTATTTCTAATAGATACTGAGAGTTCTGTATGCAGCTCTTTTGCAAACCCATTAATGCAGCACAGAGCTCCAAATGTGGCACTGACAGCTGTACTTCTCTGACACACCTGACTTCTTCATTCAATACCACAACTCCTCTCTAGGCACCCTGTCATATGGTTTCTCTAGGTCCACAAAGACACAACACAAGACCTTCTCTATACTTCTCCATCAATACCTTCAGAGCAAACATTGAAATTGTAGTGCCTTTTCCTGGCATGAAACCATACTGCTGCTTGCTAATCATCACTCCCTACTTAACCTAGCTTCCACTACTCTTTCCCATAATTTCATGCTGATCAATTTTATCTCCCTGTAGTTATTACAGTTCTGCATATCACCCTTATTCTTAAAAATTGGTACCAGTACTCTTCCCCTACTCCTGAAGCATCCTCTCCCTTTCCAAGGTTGTATTAAACAATCTGGTTAAATACTCCAATGCCATCTCTCATAAACACCTCTATGTTTCAATAGGTATGTTATTTGGACCAACAGCCTTTAAATAGGGAGGTTTACATCAGGAAGGGCATTCGGTGTATAATTTTGCCAGATCAATATGTGGACAACAATACAGATTTTACTATTGCACTTAATTGATATTAATGAAACGAACACATAATGTATGTTCATGTAATAAGCTAAGTCTAACCAGCAAAGAAGAAGAGAAAACTAATGTCTACTTCCAATACTAATAGCAATATTCTTGTCATAAACATACTGTATGTGGTAATATTTAAGCCTATTCCTTATCAGCAATAGGCTCCTATCAATTATTAAGAATCCACTGCATCCACTAAACAATGTCATCTCCAGACAGAAGAGCAGCTTCAGCGACAGACTGCTGTCAATGTCCTGCTCCACTGACAGACTGAGAAGTAGAGCCTGCCTTCCTCACCAGTTTGTCAAGGCGTGAGGCGTCTTTCTTCTTAATGCTGCCTCCCCAGCACACCACCGCGTAGAAGAGGGTGCTCGCCACAACCGTCTGATAGAACATCTTCAGCATCTTATTGCAGATGTTGAAGGACGCCAGCCTTCTGAGGAAGTATAATCGGCTCTGTCCTTTCTTACACAGAGCATCAGTATTGGCAGTCCAGTCTAATTTATCATCCAGTTGCACTCCCAGGTATTTATAGGTCTGCACCATCTGCACACAGTCACCTCTGATGATCACGGGGTCCATGAGGGGTCTGGGCCTCCTAAAATCCACCACCAGCTCCTTGGTTTTGCTGGTGTTCAGGTGTAGGTGGTTTGAGTTGCACCATTTAATAAAGTCCTTGATTAGGTCCCTATGCTCCTCCTCCTGCCCATTCCTGATACAGCCCACGATAGCAGTGTCGTCAGCGAACTTTTGCACGTGGCAGGACTCCGAGTTGTATTGAGTCAAGGCTGGGGGGCTGTCAAGAGGCAGGGCCTGTTAAAGCCCATTGCGGCACTTCCTGTGTGATTTTGGGCTATACAAAAATAAACTGTATTGTATTGTATTGTATTGTATTAGAAGTCCGATGTATATAGGCTGAACAGGAGCTAAAAAAAAAAAAAAGACATTTTACTGTCTCAAATAGATGCAGTTACCCGCCAAACCAGGAGTTAGCACTGCCCTCTAACTCTTTTTCCCCTCTCCTGACAGAACAACTGAAGAATCCACACAGTTACATCACTTCCAGTTGCTACCCTCGCAATCCAGCTCCTCATGACATCACTTCTGGTTCCAATCCTGAAGATCCCACTTCTTCATAATTTCACTTCTAGTTCCAGAATTCCTTTCACCCATGACATCACTGCAAATCTACTATATATACTGCCTTCATTCCCTCTTTTGTCAGTTCAGTTCAGGCATTGGCTACTACCCCTTATGACCCAAAACTAGAATAGTGAGGTGCAATAAATAAGTGAAAGAATAAACAAATGAATTAAAATATAACAAAGATGTGTACTGTGTGGATTTACAGTTGTAATGAGTAATAAGGTTAGATCAGGGGTGGGCAGATTCAGTCCTGGAGGGCCGCAGTGGCTGCAGGTTTTTGTTCCAACCCAATTGCTTAATAAGAAGCTCTTATTGCTCAAGTAACACTTCTACTTCACTTTAGTTGTCTCGCTCGTTAAGATGTTGAACCCTTATTACTTATATTAGTCTTAAACAGCTGTAGTCTCGGTTTTTAATTGCTCCTTTTTAGCAATAAGATGGAAGTGACAAAAGAAACCAACATTTCTCCATTTAGCTTGTTACCATTTACACCTGTGTGTGTTTATCATGCACTATTAGGTTTAATTAAATACTTGGAAGGAAAGTGAAGAGAAAAAAGTGAAGCACTGAGAATTACTCATCTGTTTTAGACTTCAAATCATTTGGATGATATCCTTAGAAAGGAAACAAAATCTAGGATATGAGAATGACTTGACATGGCAGAGTTAAAGCGCTAGCAAGCCATGAAATTAAATAATTCACAAGGATTGTTTTTTAATTAAGCAACTGGGTTGGAATAAAAACCTGCAGCCACTGCGGCCCTCCAGGACTGAACCTGCCCACCCCTGGGTTAGATGATGCTTGATACTTCTCAAATCCAATTGTTGCTCTTAATGCCACATTTATTATTATTGACTTTGAAACAAATGACAGGGTGTCCTTTGTGACAAATAAGTAGGATTAGTAAGGATCACAGGGGAGCAGTTACTGGTCCTTATTACTCCATTGTATATGGTTTCTTCTTCAAACTGAAAACCAGAACTGCATTCTTCAGTCCCATAACCGTCTATGATAATCTGTGACATAAAGTCTGTAAGAGCCATTTTCCTTGTTATATAAGATTCATGAATATTTCTTAGATGACAATGCATAAACTATGGGAGGTTCCTATAACCCCCGTAAATAGAATTGTATTGGTATATTCTTGCCATTTCTAACAGCTTGGAGTAAACATTATTCTTCAGTTAGTTAGTGACAGCCTTGCCTTGCATAAGGTGTAGAGGCATACGGTTTTTAACCGTGACCGCATGTGGCCGTGCCTGGGCACTTGCCTATGTGCCAACCGGCTTACAAGCCTTTTGAGTGTGTGAAGTAAATATGTAAGAAAACAGAACTTAATTTATGTGTTGTGCCGTATGTAAAACATACAGAAGAAGAAGCTAAGAATCTTTAAGTAGAGAAGAAGAAATTAAGAACCTTTAAGTATAGAAATAACTAAAGTCTTTCAAAAAAAGCTAAGTTTATAGAAGATACATTTTTCCCTTTTTTTGCCTTTTATTCTACGTGTGTAACTATTTTTTCTTTTATTCTTGTTTGGATTATTTGCTTTTAACTTTCACTAAATACCTTTAAAACTGAACTCTTGGACTTTGAGAATTCTTTTGACACGCGTCTTACCCGTGCCTGATAACACCTTATATTCCAGCAGCTACAAAGTCCTTTCCTCGAAACTGTTCCCTGCTCAATAATTAACATTTTGCTTTGTAAGAGGAGTTCCATTGTTGAATTTGAAGTAACCAAAAGTGCACGTAAGAGATAAGCCAAAACCTCACTGCTTTTCCAAACAGGATCAACCTCTGCATTAGTCCTGATAATGAAAACAGATTTAAAAACTGTGTTTATGTTGCTGTATTGCCAGCCATGGTTCTGTTTTAGTAACCATAGATTAGCCACAGATTGAGGACTTCTCAAACATGGATGAAGTCCATAAATTTTGCCACCTAAAGTCAGGTCCACTCTTTTATATACACTTCAATATAATGCAAAAGATCCCAAAGAGCTGAACATCAAGTTGAATAAACTGAAATAAACATATGACCCCACTACAATGTTCAGTGGCGTAGCGTAGTGGGGGCGGCAGGGGCGGCCCGCCCCGGGCGGCACTTTTAGGGGGCGGCAAAATTTCACAATAAATAATAATATCTTGTAAAAATTTGAACCATACCTAAATAAGGGGGCGGCGGAATTTTCCTCCGCCCCGGGCGGCTGACACCCACGCTACGCTACTGACAATGTTAATCAGAGTGACCCGTGACTGGAGCACAACTTTCAAAAGAAAACACAGACAGTGTAAAAGACCAAATAAAAATCTACAGAGTAAGCAAGCATGTTCTGGTTGTAATGAAAATGACTTCATTTTAATTGATATGCATATTGGATGATGATCTTTATTCATTAGTTGAAATAATGACTGAGCGTGTGACTGTGTCTGGGTATCTCCGTTGTCTAGCAATAATCAAAAGGACATGGAAACACAGGCTCAGGATAAATAGATAACATCTAAAAACCTGTCATACAAGTCTTAAAAGGTAATAGACCGAACTACTTCCAAGCAGTAAAGACCACATAATACCTGAGCTGGTTAATGCAGCTCAGTCCCATGAGTCTTAAGCAAAGAGATATCACTGGGATTAACCATAATCCAAGAGATCTGAGTCTTAATCAGCTAGATGTTAAAGCAGCAGTTTAACACTAGAATCCCTGAAGCCTAAGAAAAAACTCATAATCCCGGGCCACCTTAAATTCCTTCAGACCTCTCCTCATCAGCATCTTTAGTTTTGCAAATGTGTCAATTAGTACAAGCAGCAAACAGCATTTGTCCAGTCTGATAGCAGTCATGGGACATCGTATCTTTGATTGCTGCTACAACAAATAGTTCTGAGCAGGCATCAAGAACCATAGCACCAACTGTGATCATCGCTGCTCCTGTGAAAAGATTGAAGATAAACACCATCAACTCAGAAAGGAAGAGGCAAGTTCGTTGTACCACATGAACATCACTGAGAGAATAAAACTGAATAATAAAAAAGCACTAACTTTTACAAGTAGCCAAAATTTACACCGGGTGTTACAGACTCAAATCAAATGTATTGTTTTTATTATATTATAGTAATAATAATAGCAGTTCACTACTCAAAACACAGAACATCTGGACATGAACAAGCAACCTTTTGGCTATAAGGCAGCAGTTCTTACCTCTGTATCATCTAAGAATACATATTAACTCTCTGTTTTTTGACATTTGAGCTTAGGTTTGTAACTCATTGACAGCAACATGTAAATTGAATGATTTTATTTTTACTTTGGATATTTTCTTGAATAAAAGCACACATGTTTATTTGATATTTGGATTAAAGTCTTCATACATTATACACGGAAAAAGTTTCTGCTTTAGGTATGTGTTCAGCATTTCTTGCCTTGCATTTCCTTTCATCCTACACTTACTCAGATTGTTGTAGACATGGAACACACATGAAATGTATGTGTTCCAAATAACGATATATTGTACTGTATTATTAACCCTATACAACTCCAGGCACCTCACATGCAGATACAGAGTCTTGAGCTGGGAGAACTTTTCCCCCCAGGTTGAGCTCCATCTAAGGGGGGTGATGGGATAGCTGCTTGTGATGATCGACACATTTACAAAACAAAACACAATGATGGAGAGGTGCCAAGGAATTTAAGGTAGCCCGGGATTACGTGTTTCTTCGTAGGCTTCAGGGATTCTAGTGTTAACATGTGTGATGGATGGCCGGTGAGAGTTTCCGGCCCTCACCCCCAGGCTGCCAGGAGGAGCTCTCCCAACAGCATGATCGTGCCCCGAGTTCCAGCAGGGCCTCATGGACTCTGTAGTTTTTATGCACAGCCCTGCTGGATACCTTGGGGGCCACTGGGAGTCACTGTAGGGGGGCTCGTGGACTCTTATGTGCCCTATAACCCGGGAGTATGTCATGGTCACATGACAGGAAGAAACGTTGTGCTCCCGGGTTGAAGAAAAGGACTGTTTACCCTGGCCCGGAAGCAATAAGGACTTGTGGGTTTTGGACAGGAACCACTTCCGAGTCAGGGGATATAAAAGGACTCTGGGAAAGCCCAGACATTGAGCTGAGCTGGGAGGTAGGGTGGCGAAGTGTCTGGGAGTGGAGGAATTGTGAGTATTATTGTATTGATTAGTGTATGTGGAGTAAGGAGTGTAGAGTGTTTGGTGCACCGAATTATTATTTAAAAAATAATAATTACACTTTTATCTGGTGTTTGGTGTGGTACCTGAGGGTTCAAGAGGTGGATCCAAGCCTCTACTGCTACATATGAAAAGCACATTCCACTGACTAGAGAAAAAAGAGGAGAAATAAACAGATTCTTTTATCTAAATGAAATCCCTGCTGAGAATTAAGATGAATCTAGAAGACATACTGGGACATCTTATCTGTTAGACAGACAGGTGGAATTTCCTCTATTTATTTATAATCTTACAGCATGGGAGTAGTCCATGTGCAGATGACTATTTTTATTAAAATAAACATTTTACATTTTATTGTTCTACATAGGTTTACAACAAGTAATAATGTCATGGTTGAAAGCATATCCTTTTGAACTGCTAGTGATAAAAGATGTCATGATGGTAAGCTTGGAAGAGTTTCTACTTTACCACTCTTGGGCCAATTTTCATTTCCTTGCTGGAGTTATTTCACAAACTGGTGGATAGATGTGCGTGTCCTTGTGTTAAATGAGCAACCCAAACATGAATGGTTCCTACATGAAATCTATTGCTACATGGTGTCTAAAGCAGAGCTGGGCTGGGGTGGTTATATGGGGGAGACATATTTCTGGACAAGGTGGAGAATGAGAGAGTGAGTGAGAGAGAGACAGAGAGAGAGAGAGAGAGAGAGAGAGAGTGAGTGAGAAACAGAGGCCTGGGTGCAGTGATGACCTTAAGGTCCTTAATCTTCACCTTACAGTTCCAGACCTCTCTGTGCAACACTTGGTAATGGAGGTTTAACCAGCTGGGTTACTTATTTAGGTATAAATCCCCCAATTACCCTATAGTTCTAAACCCTCCTTCACCCTTCCATAAAACATGCAGGTTTCCACTCCACAATCTGAACCAGTGAGTCTAGTAAAATATAAGAATCTAGGCCAAAATTAATATTAGAAAGCTTTTGTCATATTTATTTGCTGTAGGCAAACAGCAAAACAGATCATTCATCCATCCATTTTCTCAACCTGCTTCTTCATGAGCAGGGCCGCAGGGAAGCTGGAGTCTCATCCCAGCAAGCATAGGGCACTAGGCAGGAACATGAATGTATATATAAAATACAATACACTTCTTACTGAATTCTTCCATATCTATTCCATACTGCATGTACAGCATATAGCTGCTATAACACAATTAAAGTATAAGTAATGAAGTAATGAATGGGCATCTCTGCATTACTGTCAAGTGAGGCACTGTCTCCTCTATCTCCAAGCAAATGATGCTACTGTCCAAAACATGAACTAAATAGCAAAATAACACCCCAATAATAATAATAATAATAATAATAATAATAAACAGCACTTAATTGTCATATACTAATTTTTCCAATTTTCCATGACATACTGATTGCAATTCTGTTTGGGGTACTGCATGTGAAAATTTCTTTCTCCTTTCCACCACTGTTTTTTTTTTCCAGTTGCCTTTGTGCAGACCACCACATCCTGACGTGTTCTTGGCATATCTTTATTCATGTGCAGCCTGCACTATTTAGTTGTACATTAGGGCTAAATGGTTATTTTCTTTTGATGCAACCTTTCGGCTGATTTTTTTGGGATACAGTTTAAAAGGTGTGTGAAGTTGTACATCTTGCTATCATGGAGTATCATTGCAATTAGGTCAATTAGATATGCACAACATGATTTAGAACTTTGCCCACTAAACAGAAATTTTAAGATTATGAATATTCATTTTTGTTTATGCTACTGGTACAGATTATCAGAGGATGATGTTGAGATATAATTAAATAATTCATCTCTCTCTTTGTCTTTCTTTGCCTTTCTCTCTCTCACTCAGTCATAACACACACACACACACCCTTTGCGTGTCTTCTCAGGATGGCTCCTTTCCTTCTCATATTTTCTCTTTTGCACATCTATGTGGCCCCATCTGAATTTTTAAGCCAAAAGTATTCCCGGTTACCATTAATTAAGTTCATTATTCATTGACAGTACAGAGCAGATAAACTTGTTTACTTATACACTGGGGGCTCGTACTTTGAACTTAATTCATTTCAGGAGTGAATTCTGAGTTGTTCGAAATCGGAATCAATTTTCCCAATTAGAAATAATGGAAAGTGAATGAATCCTTCGCAGACACTAAAATATACCCATTTCGATAAATGTAAACAGCAAATACACAGAATTTATTGTAAAAATAACACAATTAAAAATAACACAGTTAAATGCACTAAATACTAAATTAAACATGAAAACAATAAATAAAATACGTTAATACTGTGTAATAAAGTTAAATACATGGAGGTGCGCATAGATGCAGTGGATCGGTGCTCTTCCTTTCTGTGCTTTGCATGTCTTTTTGTTTATGTGTTGCTGTTCGTCTGACATTTTGCTGGGCAAATAACATCTGCAGCCGGCATGATCTCCTAAAATCGGTACTATGCAGCGAGCAGAGATTAACAGCTGAGTTTCTCCACTTCAATGACATCCCTGTGGACATAGCCAGGCTTCCAGGCTCCCCATGGATTAACATGCCCATAGGTAGGAGACTTAGGCAGCGCAAGGACAGGGCTACACAGACACAGGGCTGGAGTGCTGACGAGGCTTTGGAGGCAGCCACACAAGCAGTCTCGTCCTAGTATATTTCTCACCAATGCAAGATCCCCCCAAAATAAGATGGACAAATTGAAGCTACAGGTTGAAGCGAATAAGACCATTAAGGCCAATTGCATTCTGCTAATTACAGAGACATGGTTTCATTCACTCATTATGGATACAGTTATCAAGTTATGCCTGTATGTCAACGACAGCTGGTGTACTAAGACTGTACACAACAGATGATGTTTGCCAAAGTTTCTACATTTTTTTCATTGCTCGCACAGTTTTCAGGATCATATTTCTCTGGAATTTAGCGTTTGGACTCTGGAGTTTCAAAGTTAGAATCGTTCAAAGTACAAGTCAGTCACAGGTGTTTACTGATGATATGACTGCTGACAAAAGTTGCAGGATGAATTCTGAAGTGTACAGGGCTATTCCTAATGAACAAAACAAAAGTTTACAGAAGTATTTCCTTTGTCCTTTGTCATACTTCTTTATCGTTCAACCTGCTTTAAAAGGGAACTAGATGAACTGAATATGTCTGTAGAAAGTTCACAGTCACTATAAATATGCATGACATTTACCAGCATCAAGAATTTGTCTTATGTACTTAGTAACCTGAGCAATCAACTGAAATTTCACCTTTGGCTATTTGGAGTTAAATAACATAAATAACTGCATATTTGTGTGAGAACTGTGATTGTTGTGGATAACCATACAGCATAGAACAAGAGTGGGTGAAGTCAGTCCTGGAGGGCCGCACTGGCTGCAGGTTTTTGTTCCAACCCAGTTGCTTAATTAGAAAACAATTCTTGCCAATAATTTAATTTAATGTTTGTTGGTGCTTTGATTCTGCCTTGTCAGGTCATGCTTAAAGTACATCCTGGAGTTTTATTTTCCTTTCAAAGGATATCATTCAAATGATTTTAAGCCTGAAAAAGATTAGCAATTCACAGTCCTTCACGTTTTTCTCTTCACTTTCCTTCCAATAATTTAATTAAACCAAATAGTGCATGATAAATAAAATACAGGTTTAAATGGAAACAAACTAAATGGAGAATGGCTGTTTTTTTGTCAATTGCATCCTATTGCTATTAAGGAGCATTTGAAAACCAGAATACAGCTATATAAGACTAAAATAAGTAATATGTGTTTAAAATCTTAACAAGTGAGACAACTAAAATGAAGCAGAAGTGTTATTTAAGCAATAAGCGCTTCTTATTAAACAATTGGGTTGGAACAAAAACCTGCAGCCACTATGGCCCTCCAGCAACAACCTTGTCCACCCCTGGCTTAGAGGGATCCTTAAGTTTACCCAAGTTGATTTTGTTCTTGAGATTCAGCTGCCCCTGTAGCAATGGTATTTGTTTTCTCTCACTTAATGATCCTTAAGCAACTAATAGAGGATGTCAGGTGTTGTGGGTAAACACCACTTATCTTCTTGAAGAAGGGATTCTCTAGAACTGGTGATGATTCTCTAGAACTGGTGACAATTCTCTAGAACTGGTGACATTTTTCATGCCAGATATGGGGAAGGACTGTAATTCAGAAAGAGATGAGTTTTGATGGCAGATGGAGAAAAGGCAGCATTTGACGTGATGCATAACATTTCAGCACATTTTTGTCTGAGTAGCAGTGGCTAAACATTACTCTGTAGCCTAGTTTATATGCGCAGAATGTCATATTATTATTGTTCTTCCATCTGTTTATTTTGTGGATCTTTTTTATCATGCGGAATGGCAAGAACCAACAGATATACAGATTCAGTTGGTGACTGAAAGGGTTATGAACATTAGTGCATCATGTCACCTAACATACTTAGAAAAGAGAGAGTTCATATTTAATTTGTATCACAAAAACCTTTTCCACAACTTTTTATATTTTTTAAGCTTTCTTATTGCTCATTTATACTAATAAAAGGCAAAGCCCTCACTGACTGACTGACTGACTGACTGACTCACTCATCACTAATTCTCCAACTTCCCGTGTAGGTAGAAGGCTGAAATTTGGCAGGCTCATTCCTTACAGCTTACTTACAAAAGTTAGGCAGGTTTCATTTCGAAATTCTACGCGTAATGGTCATAACTGGAACCTGTTTTTTGTCCATATACAGTGGTGTGAAAAACTATTTGCCCCCTTCCTGATTTCTTATTCTTTTGCATGTTTGTCACACAAAATGTTTCTGATCATCAAACACATTTAACCATTAGTCAAATATAACACAAGTAAACACAAAATGCAGTTTTTAAATGATTATTTTTATTATTTAGGGAGAAAAAAAATCCAAACCTACATGGCCCTGTGTGAAAAAGTAATTGCCCCCTTGTTAAAAAATAACCTAACTGTGGTGTATCACACCTGAGTTCAATTTCCGTAGCCACCCCCAGGCCTGATTACTGCCACATCAAGAAATCACTTAAATAGGAGCTGCCTGACACAGAGAAGTAGACCAAAAGCACCTCAAAAGCTAGACATCATGCCAAGATCCAAAGAAATTCAGGAACAAATGAGAACAGAAGTAATTGAGATCTATCAGTCTGGTAAAGGTTATAAAGCCATTTCTAAAGCTTTGGGACTCCAGCGAACCACAGTGAGAGCCATTATCCACAAATGGCAAAAACATGGAACAGTGGTGAACCTTCCCAAGAGTGGCCGGCCGACCAAAATTACCCCAAGAGCGCAGAGACGACTCATCCGAGAGGTCACAAAAGACCCCAGGACAACGTCTAAAGAACTGCATGCCTCACTTGCCTCAATTAAGGTCAGTGTTCACGACTCCACCATAAGAAAGAGACTGGGCAAAAACGGCCTGCATGGCAGATGTCCAAGACGCAAACCACTGTTAAGCAAAAAGAACATTAGGGCTCGTTTCAATTTTGCTAAGAAACATCTCAATGATTGCCAAGACTTTTGGGAAAATACCTTGTGGACTGATGAGACAAAAGTTGAACTTTTTGGAAGGCAAATGTCCCGTTACATCTGGCGTAAAAGGAACACAGCATTTCAGAAAAAGAACATCATACCAACAGTAAAATATGGTGGTGGTAGTGTGATGGTCTGGGGTTGTTTTGCTGCTTCAGGACCTGGAAGGCTTGCTGTGATAGATGGAACCATGAATTCTACTGTCTACCAAAAAATCCTGAAGGAGAATGTCCGGCCATCTGTTTCGTCAACTCAAGCTGAAGCGATCTTTGGGTGCTGCAACAGGACAATGACCCAAAACACACCAGCAAATCCACCTCTGAATGGCTGAAGAAAAACAAATGAAGACTTTGGAGTGGCCTAGTCAAAGTCCTGACCTGAATCCAATTGAGATGCTATGGCATGACCTTAAAAAGGTGGTTCTTGCTAGAAAACCTCAAATAAAGCTGAATTACAACAATTTTGCAAAGATGAGTGGGCCAAAATTCCTCCAGAGCGCTGTAAAAGACTAATTGCAAGTTATCGCAAACGCTTGATTGCAGTTATTGCTGCTAAGGGTGGCCCAACCAGTTATTAGGTTCAGGGGGCAATTACTTTTTCACACAGGGCCATGTAGGTTTGGATTTTTTTTTCTCCCTAAATAATAAAAACCACCATTTACAAACTGCATTTTGTGTTTACTTGTGTTATATTTGACTAATGGTTAAATGTGTTTGATGATCAGAAACATTTTGTGTGACAAACATGCAAAAGAATAAGAAATCAGGAAGGGGGCAAATAGTTTTTCACACCACTGTACTCTAATGGAGGAGGCAGAGTCACGTATCGCATCATCAGGTATTACGCCTCCTACGTAATCACGTGAAGTGAAAACAAAGAAGAGATTTACAGCACGAGTCAAACGCGGGAACGAAGGTAAATGACATTAATTGTTGAGTGTCTTTTAATACTGTGTAATTGTTGAGTGTCTTTTAATACTTAGTAAGCATACATATTAACAGATGTGCAATTAAACGTGTGCATTTACGGAGTGATTTCTCAGGCTTAAAACTCGACATGATCACTCGAGTGAAGGCAGCTTCACAAAAAAACAGATCCTTAACAAACTGTTATTGGTAGATTTTCACTCAATTTAAAAAGGTTTTCTTCTTAATAAAAATTTAAAAGCAGAACTTCGGCACTGCAAAGCACGGGAATGTATATATATAGATAGATAGAGATATATATGTATAGATAGATAGATAGATAGATAGATAGATAGATAGATAGATAGATAGATAGATAGATAGATAGATAGATAGATAGATAGATAGATAGATAGATAGATAGATAGATAGATAGATAGATAGATAGATAGATAGATAGATAGATAGATAGTGAGCTGCGAAGCTAATCCTACCCCCAAAAAGATACAGACGCCCCTGGAAAAAGCCCTAGGAAACCCCTAGGAAACTTAAACAGACTACCTTCACATTTCTCCTTTTCCTTCTGGCCGGCTCTGTCGCGTAATCTGCCTCCCGCGCGCTACTCCGCCTTGTCAAAAAGCCTGTGCCGACTTCTCTCTGTGGTTATAAAATTGATTTTTATGCTTCTTTCTCTCTCTCTGACTTCTGGTGCTCCTGGCATGTATTCCTCCTCCGAAGAAGAAATCCTTGGTTGCTTTAAAATGACAAGCGGAGGTATAAAGTCTTTCAAGGAGCATGTTTGAAACAGTTTTAAAAGATAAATGTTTGTTTGCAGTGTTTGAATAAAAATTAGAGTTTCTTCAACTTCCATTGGTCTTCTGTGCAATCTTGTAACCCAAGCGTGACAAGTGGTACCAGGAGTGGTTGCACAGATGGATGCTTTAGCACAAGCGGAAGCCGAATACCTTTTCCAAGTCGCCCAGAATGTTCCTATCCCATATGATTCAGAAGATAATTTGCATTCCAAACGTCCTACATCTAGTCTCCGGCCTCCGTCTGTCAGACGAAGAGACAGCCAACAATATATTCAGCCTCATGGAGCCTCTCCAATCCCTCAACAGTATGTTCTGCGCAAGTTACTAGACGTGTGCTTCCTCTCCCTCCACTTCCAGACAATGCTAAGAATGTCCTGTCGAAGATGGGCCCATCTGATGACCCAGAGCTATTTCTTTTGGCTTTTGAACAAGTGGCGACTGTGTTAGGATGGGACAAACATCATTGGGCTGTTATCGTCACCCAGTTTTTGTCTGGTGATGCACTACTTTCATTACGAAATATACCTACCAACAAATTTGGCGATTATGATTTTTTGAAAGATCAGCTTGTCTTGAAGAAAGCCACGACGTTTTTGTCAAAAGGTTTTGCACTTTACAACTGGAGGTTGGATATGGACAGATCTGTTCGTGCTCAGATACAAGATTTGAGTCTTAAAGTGCAATGCTGGTTTGAGGGAGATAAAGTTGAGCGCATCGTTGAAAAAGTTGTTATGAACGTACTGCTGTTTGGAATACCTGCACCCATCCGAGATGAATTTCTTCGTCACAATCTTGAATCTCTAGATATTATTTCACAACGTCTAGAAGGCTCCCAGACCGCTTTCAAAACAAGCGGTAGCTTCGGTACTCAGTATCCTGTGTTAAAACCTATAGGGGAACACCGAGAGTATCCTCGTCAACTTGATCGTGTACCTCGCCATCCTTCAACAACTGATCTTCAGATGTCTTCGGCTAGACCACCAGGAAATGCAGTTGCTGCTACCACAAATGAGATGCCTGCTACCGGAGACAGAGGTCGTGGTCGTGGACGTCGTCGATTCGGTGCCGGCGAGCGAAGATGTTTCCGGTGTGACCAGCCTGGTCATTTAGTGAGAGATTGTCGTCTGTCTCCAGCCCGTTCAATGGAAATTGGCGTGGCAGAGGTTTGTTGCTCGAATATCCCGGATCCGTCGAAAAACAAAGATGGCTTATTTTTCACTATAAAGTTCGGGGGCCGACAGGTGACGGCGTTTTTGGACTCAGGCAGTGACCTTTGTGTTGTCAGACGCGACTGTCTTGACGACAGTTACCATTGTAATACCGAGACTGTTAACATACGCTGTGTACATGGAGATGTTAAGAACTATGAGACATTATTTCTTCCTGTAACTTATAAGAGTCGTCACTTTAAAGTGTGGTCTGCTATTTCTGATTCATCCCCTTGGCCTTTGCTGATAGGCAGAAGGAATGCTCTTTTTCCTATATTGATGGCTGAACGACAGTCACTAATCGACTCACCTGTTAAACCCATTCGGGGGGAGGGAGACGGGAAACTGGTGGCAGTAGGGAACAATTTAGGTCCCAATTTAGATATTGAACCAAATCTCTCTAGTGAGTCGGAGGAAAACTCCCTGGAGAATTTCTCAAATTGTCAAGACCAAGACCCTTGCACGTCCTCTCAAATTGTAAATGTCTCAGAACCCAAACCGAGTTCTAGCGAGCAGCAGGATTTTGTGAGCTTGCAACGTGCTGATAGCTCGTTGGAGTATGCATTTAATCAGGCTTACACTGCCAGTGATTCCTATTACCAAGACCGATATAACGGGAGCCTAAAAACACCACACTTTCTGGTGAAAGATGGTTGTATTTTCAGAGTGATTTCGGACCATCTATTGGAAGACTTTATTGAGCAATTAGTAGTACCTGAAGCACATAGGGAAATTCTTTTACAGCTGGCTCACTCTCATATCTTGGGAGGACACCTGGGGTCTGATAAAACAAGAGAGCGATTATCGAAACGATTTTATTGGCTAAATATGGGAAAAGATGTTGAACGGTTCTGCACTTCATGCCCTGACTGCCAAATCGTCTCTGCTCATAAGCCTCCTAGGGCTCCCCTTTGCCCTATGCCTATTTTGGATGTCCCCTTTCAGAGGGTGGGTTTAGATATTGTAGGACCTTTGTCGAAAACTAAAAATGGTTTCCAGTATTTGCTGGTGTTAGTTGATTATGCAACGCGATATCCAGAAGTAACTGCTTTGAAAAAGGCAAACTCCTCGTCTGTAGCCAAGGCTCTCTCTGTGATGTTTACCCGTATTGGCATTTCTAAGGAAATTTTAACTGATCAAGGCACACCTTTCACTTCTCGTGTGATGAAACAATTATGTAAACGGTTCGCTATTAAGAAATTGTGCACCACCGTTTACCATCCACAAACTAATGGCTTGACTGAACGGTTTAACAAAACCTTAAAACAGATAATCAGAAGAGTTGCTCATAATGATCCCACAACATAGGACACTGTCCTGCCTTTTGTTTTGTTCGCTGTTCGAGAATCGCCGCAGGCATCCACTGGTTTGAGTCCTTTCGAGCTGTTGTTTGGCAGGCGCCCAAGAGGCATCCTAGATGTTGTTCGAGAGGAATGGATAGGTCATGAAACAACCTCTCTTGGGGAGGGTTTTGCAGAGCGAATAGTTTCCTTACAAGAAAGACTTTCCAGACTTTCTTCTATTGCTGTAGAGCATCAACAACGAGAACAGGAAACACAAAAACGTCTATACGATAGACGCAGTCAGCTTCGTGAATTCAAACCAGGCGATCGTGTTTTAGTATTAATACCGTCAGACTCACATAAATTCCTAGCTAAATGGCAAGGCCCAGCAGTTATCGAAGAGCGTATGGGACCAGTAAATTACAAGGTTAGAATTCCTGGTCGACGAAAACCATTTCAAATTTTGCACATTAATCTCTTAAAGAAATGGCACGACAGACAACAGGTTCACAATACCTTGACTGCTGTTTCTCAGACTGATGTTGTCATTGGCAACGATTTGACTGACCCACAAAAGACAGAATTATTAAACTTAATAGAACAGAACACTGATGTTTTTTCAGACTTACCAGGCGTCACTAATTTAGCAGAACATAAAATCACAACTGAAGCCGGTGTTCGGGTGCAGATGCGTCCATTTCGAATTCCAGAAGCACGAATGAATATTGTGCGCGAAGAACTCAAGAAGATGCTGGAACTAGGTGTGATTCGTGAAAGCAAAAGTGACTGGTGCTCTCCAGGCGTATTAGTCCCCAAGCCGGACGGTTCGTTTTTGTATTGATTTTAGGTGCTTGAATAAGGTGTCTAAATTCGATGCTTACCCAATGCCCCGGGTGGACAAGCTCTTGGAAAAACTGGGTCAGGCGACCTACATTTCCACACTTGACCTCACAAAAGGTTATTGGCAGGTGCCTCTTGAGGCTAATAGTTGTGAGAAAACAGCATTTACGACTCCTGATGGACTTTATGAATTTACAAGACTCCCGTTTGGTCTTCATGGAGCCCCTTTAACTTTTCAGCGAATGATGGATCAAATACTACGCCCACATTCTGAATATTCTGGGGCGTATCTTGATGATGTGGTTATTTTCAGCAATGATTGGCATTCACATTTACAACGCCTACAAGCTGTACTTGATAGCCTGAAACAAGCTGGATTAACTGCTAACCCTAAGAAATGTAAACTAGGTATGTCTGAGACTCATTATCTAGGTTACTCGATGGGCAGGGGTTTACTTCGTCCACAACTAAGGAAAATAGAGGAGGTGCTTGCTTACCCACATCCTAAAACGCAAAAACAGGTGCGCGCTTTCCTGGGACTAGCTGGTTACTACAGAAGATTCATCCCTGACTTTGCAAATAGAGCTGCTCCTCTTTCAGAGCTTACTAAAGGAAAAAAAAAACGACCTATTATATGGACAGAACTTTGCGAACGTTCCTTTTCAGATTTAAAAAAAGCCTTGTCATCTTATCCAGTGCTACGAAATCCTGATTTCTCTAAAGATTTTATTCTACAAACAGACGCTAGTGCATTCGGAGTAGGAGCGGTCCTTTCCCAGGTATTTGAGGGTGAAGAACACCCTATCACGTACTTGAGTAGGAAATTACTCCCAAGAGAACGCAATTATTCAACTATTGAGAAAGAATGTTTAGCAATTAAATGGGCTATAGAAGCACTACGCTATTACTTATGGGGACGGAAGTTCACATTAGTAACTGATCATGCTCCACTTCAATGGTTATACCGTCAAAAAGATACAAACTCCTGTCTTAAGAGATGGTTTTTAGGATTACAACCTTACAGTTTTGAAGTCAGACACCGACCTGGGTCTGAACACATAAATGCTGACGTGCTGTCACGTCTCTTTGAACCGGGTCTGGAGAATCGCTTGATTCACGGAAACGTGAATAAAGCTGAGGGAGGGGGTGTGAGCTGCGAAGCTAATCCTACCCCCAAAAAGATACAGACGCCCCTGGAAAAAGCCCTAGGAAACCCCTAGGAAACTTAAACAGACTACCTTCACATTTCTCCTTTTCCTTCTGGCCGGCTCTGTCGCGTAAACTGCCTCCCGCCTTGTCAAAAAGCCTGTGCCGACTTCTCTCTGTGGTTATAAAATTGATTTTTCTGCTTCTTTCTCTCTCTCTGACTTCTGGTGCTCCTGGCATGTATTCCTCCGAAGAAGAAGAAATCCTTGGTTGCTTTTAAATGACAAGCGGAGGTATAAACTCTTTCAAGGAGCATGTTTGAAACAGTTTTAAAAGATAAATGTTTGTTTGCAGTGTTTGAATAAAAATTCGAGTTTCTTCAACTTCCATTGGTCTTCTGTGCAATCTTGTAACCCAAGCGTGACAATATATGTAGGTAACCACCTATACAATCAGATTGTGACACAGACTACGAATGCCATGAATGTAATTACCCCGATCTACATGCTGTCAAATAAACGAACGTTAGGGGCATCGCCGCTGACGTCCGAGGTTCGATTCCCGAGAGGGAGTGCAGTGGAGTGTACACACCTGATGAGCCCAAAATGAGGGCGAAACACGTGTCGTGTACTCTGCGTTTATTTGACAGTAAACTATTTCAACCATTCTATGATCTGCTCCTCACAAACTGAGGGCACCGTGGCAGATGTTAGCAGATTGCTGGCCAACCACAAGCGTTACCTGGTAGGTAACCACCCATACAATCAGATTGTGACACAGACTATGAATGCCGTGAATATATATATATATATATATACATATATATATATATATATATATATATATAATAGATAGATAGATAGATATAGATATCCATCCATCCATCTTCCAACCCGCTGCATCCGAACACAGGGTCACTGGGGTCTGCTGGAGCCAATCCCAGCCAACACAGGGCACAAGGCAGGAAACAATCCTGGGCAGAGTGCCAACCCACCGCAGGACACACACAAACACACCCACACACCAAGCATACACTAGGGACAATTTAGAATCGCCAATTCACCTAACCTGCATGTCTTTGGACTGTGGGAGGAAACCGGAGCGCCCGGAGGAAACCCACGCAGACACGGGGAGAACATGCAAACTCCACGCAGGGAGGACCCGGGAAGCGAACCCGGGTCCCCAGGTCTCCCAACTGCGAGGCAGCAGCGCTACCCACTGCGCCACCGTGCCGCCCAGATATAGATATATATATCTATATATCTATATATCTATATATATATATATATATATATATACAGTAATCCCTCCTCCATCGCGGGGGTTGCGTTCCAGAACCACCCGCGAAGTAAGAAAATCTGCGAAGTAGAAACCATATGTTTATATGGTTATTTTTATATATTTTAAGCCCTTATAAACTCTCCCACACTATTATAAACATTTCACGCAGTTATACAGCATAAACCCTTTGTATTCTCTTAGGTAAGATTCGTTGAAATTATGTATGTAAACACAGTTTACATACAGTAAAACCTAAATATTATTTTAAAGATATCGAGCGTCTCCAATATCACATACGTTACAGCCATTACAACAGACAGGCCACCAGCAATAAATACGTACAATGCAAGAAAAATTGTATACAGTAAAATGTGTGTACAGCGACACTAAACTATGTACATGTAATAAGTACTGTACGTAAATAATTAATTATGGTTACTCACCAACAATGACACGACGACTTGTCCGATAACGATGAGTTTAATTTTACTGCACAACAAAGGATAGCGTTACAGCTCTTCTAAAGGAGCCTCTTCAGGCGACTGTTTAGCACTGCCGTTGTTCTTCTTCCATCACTCTTCAATCCAAATCCCTAAAGCAGATCCCATCCAGACTGCTGCCTTATCACGTCCACTTGCAACTCGTTTTGCGCCCTGATTAAAGGACACTGCGGCCGTAGATCTTATATGCTTTTCCTCCTTTTTAAATAAAAAGAATCGTGGACTCATTGATGCTGTAATTGTGTCCTGCAGCGGTGTAGCTGTTTCCTTCCTTCAACATATCCAAAACTTTTACCTTTTCTGCAGTCCTGAAGCATTAGCAGTAACGTGCATTAATTCTGAATGAGTGAGATGAGACTTCCTGGTTAATGCAGCACTCCATTGCTGAGCCAATCAGCAGCACACAGGAACTTAACTGCGTGCTCTGATTGGGTAGCTTCTCAGCCATCCGCCAATAGCGTCCCTTGTTTAAATTCAAATGCATCCCTTGTTTGAATTCAAATGGGCAGATAGATAGATAGATAGATAGATAGATAGATAGATAGATAGATAGATAGATAGATAGATAGATAGATGTATGTACAGTAGATATGTATATATGTATATATATGTAGATATGTAAATATGTATATGTATATATATGTGTCTGTATGTGTATATATATATATGTATGTATGTATGTGTATATGTATGTGTATATATATATGTTGATATATGTAGATACAGTATGTGGATGTGTATATGTATATATATATGTAAATATGTAGATATGTGTATATGTAGATATGTATATATAAGTATATATGTTTATGTATATGTTTACATAACCTCTTTAACACACTACTTCTCCGCTGCGAAGCGCAGGTATTTTGCTAGTGCTCTAATAAATGTTACATTTGGAGTTACAGAGCACTCTCCTTGCCAGATGGACTCTGTTAGCTTCACTAGCTCATATCAACTAGTCAACTTAGCTTTTCTTTGAAAAATTACCTGCCATCCTGCAATGGAAGAATTAGATAGTGAACTTGCTTCAAAAGTGTCTCTTTCATTGCCATCCTGTACTATAAAACCTAAAGCTTCACATAACATGATCTCGTTTTTTCTTTTAACACACACCTGTCTCAGAGTATAACAACCTGTTAGATTAACCTATTTCTATCTTGTTCAACATTATGGTCAAGGCAAGTTTTTGAAAACATTTTCTGAAGGTTGACCATGTATACAACAACTTTGGAAGAACTTGACAAATGACCTGTCAAAGGGAGGTCTAAGAGGGTCAGTATGGCAATGGTGCTATGGGGGTAATGACCATACATTTTCTTCACTGCTTTTAACAGTTTATAGCATTTAGTCTCCTGATTTGAATTTAATTTATTTGTGTACTGTTAGGTAGTGCTGTGCATTTGCTAGGATATTGTTTTTATCAGATTATTTTAATCATATATAAATAGCAGTGGACAGATTAATGCAAACACAGAATAGGATATTACTTATTAGGATTTTATACATACTTTATGTTTCTCTTCTAAAATGTTTTTTTTTTGTTGTTAACTAAGCTCTGTGATTCACCTTGGGCAGGGCCCTGAGGTTTTCAAGATGGTGTTTCCACCCAAATTATTTCCATACTAGTACAGAAAACTGTCCATTTATTAAAGCAGCCACAATGGTACAATGGTAAGTTCATCTGTTTGGATCACGTCATGCATTTAGGAACCTCTTTTATCCAGATATGCTAGCCATTATGTACCTCTTTCTTTGTGTGTCTTGTTTCCTTTGATCACTGAATATGTTAGCAAGTACATCACACTGTCTTTGTATTTCTTGTTGCCTTTGTCCATTGGACATCCCAGCCATGTTGTGGTATACCGGACAATGTGATGCCCCGGCATGGATGGATACCAGACAATTTACTATGCTATTTCCAGGCACGGATGAACACTGAATGGTTTACTATGTTATGCCAGCCATGAATGGAGGCCAGACATTTTGTCATTTTATTCATATACTAGCTGTGCTATCCGTCTAAGACAGATTAATGCTAAGGTCTTTGTTGATTGCTTAGATTGTAATGTTTGCAGTCCACCATGCAGTGAATATGTCTCTGTTATATGCCATTTGGTACAAGATTCATAAAGCAGTCTTAATGTGTGTGATGCATCTTCTATTGGAATGAAAAGTGCAATACATTTTATTACTAAAAATGTTTGTGATGCATCAACTTTTGAGATGACAGAGATACAGCAAGTGGACAGACACATAGAAGGATGGACATGCAGACAGCTATCCTTTTATTAAAGTAGAAAGATTTTAATATGAAGCCCTATTGATCTGGTATCTGAACCATAATCTAGCATTGGGTCATGGTAAGTTAGTACTGAAACCTTAAACAGCAAGCTAGTTCATGACAGGACGAAACACACACTAAGACACAGTAGTATTCTCTGAATTCCTTACATTTTTATCGCAATGCTTTAATATTTATTTTGTATTAAGAAGTTCCAATATATAATCATTAAGCCTCAATTAAAGAGATCTTTAAAGTAAGCACTTTAAAAGTTTTCAAAATTAAAAATTAACATCCTATGACATTATGGGTATGAATGGATTTTAATAATACTTTAATGATAAATTGAGTTTACCACTTTTTTAATTTCTGCCAAGAAGTGGCATCTGCTGGAAGATGGGGTGAATTACCCTTTTATTTTCAAATTTCTCTATGAGGATTTGCCTTGCCTCAAAAAAGGTGAATGCAGGCACATGTGCATTTTTCATATCCCCCGAGGCAGAGAAGGCTCTTAGAGAATGCTTTGAAACTACAGACTGGGATATCCTGCAGGGATCACATAGTGAGAACATTGAGGAGGTTGTTGATTGCACTACTGACTACATCAACTTCTGTATGGACATTGTAGTTCCAGTAAGAACTGTACGCTGCTATGCTAACAACAAGCCATGGATTACAAGTGACATCAAGGGCCTTTTGAACCAGAAGAAAAGGGCTTTTAAAGGCGGTGATCAGTATGAGCTCAAGCGCGTGCAGAAGGAACTTAGAGTCCAGCTCAGGGCGGTGAAGGAGCAGTACAGGAGAAAGCTGGAGCAAAAGTTGCAGAATAACAGCATGAAGGAAGTGTGTGATGGGATGAAGATCATCACTGGCTGCAGCACGAAGCAGGGTGCCACCATCGAGAGAGACATGAAGAGAGCAAACCAAATGAACAACTTCATTAACACTAGAATTACCAGAGCCTACGAAAAGCCAAGCAAAATGACACCTTTTATTGGCTAACTAGAAAGATTACAATATGCAAGCTTTCGAGGCAACTCAGGCCCCTTCTTCAGGCAAGATGTAATACAGAAACTGAAGTTTCCTATGTTTATATACACACTCTAGGACAAGAAACAACATTGGTAAATCTTTAAATGAGAGATTTTGTATGTAAAAAATTAATAGATTCATTCAGGCTAGGGTTAATTTAGCAAGAGAGAAAAGAACAATGTATTGTCAAGATCTCTGGATAAGATAACTGTCCAACAAAGTCTTTTGAAGTTTGTAATGAGTTTTTCAAAACAATGTGGGTCTGTAGACAGGTTGTCTGTCATTCTGAGAGATGTAAACAATCCTCATATCTGGCCATAAAACTCTTGTCTTTATTCAATCCATGTTGTAAAGTATTAAATTTTAGCATGAGTTTAACTTCCCATTCTTTTCTCTCTTGCTGTGTTTTGAAGTTGCCCATAGGCACTGTGACCTTAAAGTCCTTCTCACAGTGTCCATGGCTGTTGAAGTGGGCCGCCACAGGAACATCTGTGTTGCCATGTTTAATGTGGAACCTGTGTAAGTTCATTCTCTGGCGGAGTGTTTGTCCAGTTTCTCCCACATAGAGTGCAGTGTCAGGACATTTCATGCAGAAAATTAGGTAGACTACATTAGATGATCTGCAGGAAAATGATCCCTTGATGTGATGTTCGAGTCGGCAGTGTGGTATAACTATACGGTCTGTATCATAGATGTGGGCACATGTTTTGCATCTTTTCTGTAGGCATGGAGATGTGCCATTTTCTGTTGGTTCACTTAGGGAGCCTCGGACAATTAATTGTTGAAGGTTTGGTGGTTGTCTGTATGCCAGGAGGGGAGGTTCAGGAAATACATTTTTCAGTGTTTGGTCATTGTTTAGTATTGGCTGAAGTTCTTTTATAATTTTTCAAAGTGTTTCAAGATATGGGTTGTAGGTGACAACAAGGGGGATGCGATCCTTGTTGTCTTTGTTTTTATATTCCAGAAGGTTGTCTCTGGGTATGGCAGTAGCTCTTCTTATTTGAGTGTCTGTTGTTTTCGGGGTGTAACCTTGTTTGATGAAATCTTGTCTGAGCTCCTGCAGTTGTTGATCCCGGTCTGTTGGGTCTGAGCAAATACGATTGTACCGTATTGCTTGGCTGAAAATAATGGAGCGCCTTATATGCTTGGGGTGGAAGCTATCATTTTTCAGGTAGGTCCGTCTGTCTGTCGGTTTGTGAAAAATAGAAGTTACAAGGGTGTTGTCTTTCAGTTGAACGGTGGTGTCAAGGAAGCTGACTTCTGTTTTTGAGTAATTCAGCTTCAGCTTTATGTTGGGGTGAAAACAATTATATTCATTATGAAAATGGAGGAGGTCCTTTTCACTGGCAGTCCAGATTATGAAGATGTCATCTATGTAACGGAGATACAACATTGGTTTTACGATGCACATTGACATGAAATCTTCCTCCAATTTTGCCATAAAAAGATTTGTATAGTGAGGTGCAAACCGACATCCCATTGCAGTCTCCATTTGTTGTAAGTAGCAATCCTGTCCAAAAGAGAATAGATTATGTGTCAGAGTGAATTTTATCATTTCTATTACTGACTTTGTGGGTAAATCATGTTGTTTGAGGTACATTTCACATGCCAATATGCCATCATCATGGGGGATGTTAGTGTAAAGTGCCTCAACATCCATTGTGGCCAGTAAGGTTCCCTCAGGTAAGGGGCCTAAAGCAGACAGTTTTTTTAAGAAGTCAGTGGTGTCCTGGATGTAACTGGTTGTGTTACGGGTGAGGGGTTTAAGGATCTGCTCCACCCAACCTGAAACATTTTCTGTAAGGGAGCCAATTCCTGAGATTATAGGTCTTCCTGGGTTCCCTTCTTTGTGGATTTTAGGAAGCATGTAGAAGTAACCCATTTTGGGGTTCTCAGGAATTAAACTGTTTACATGATCCCTGATGTCAAGAGGAAAGCTACTTACTATTTTTTTTAGTTCCTTTTTGTAGAGATCTGTTGGGTCTTCTTGCAGTTTGTGATAATGCATAGTATTGGACAATTGTCTTTGTGCCTCCTGTATGTAATCTGACGTGTTCATGATAACTAAAGCACCCCCTTTGTCTGCTGGTTTGATAATGATTTCTGTATTTTCCCTTAGTGAATGTATGGCTCTCCGCTCATCCCTAGTAATGTTTTCTATCCGATTTTGTTGCCTGTTTAAGATTCCTGTTTTCACTCTCTGTCGGAAGCAGTCTATATAATTATCCAGGGTAGAGTTTCTGCCAGCTTCTGGTGTCCATGTGGATTTATTGGTGGGGTTGTTGTAACTGCTTGTTGTTGGTTCCTGTGTGTTACTGTTTTCTTTCTTGTGGAAAAATTCTTTTAGTCTGAGTTTTCTGAAGAATTCTTCCATATCACTGCAGAGTCTGATGTTGTCAATGGGCTTTGCAGGACAATATGAGAGTCCCTTTGTAAGTACCGACATCTCTGCTTCATTTGGTGTGTATGAGGAGAGATTAACAATGCAGGTCTGTTGCTCTTTGTTTTTTGCTATTAAGTGTCCAGCTTTCTCTCGTAGTCTATGCAGCTTTTTCTTTTTGTTAACAATAAGGAGTTTCTGGAGTCTTTTGTAATAGCAATGGAGCTCCTTTACCATCTCCTGCCTGCCATTTCCAAGGAGCAGGATGAGGTCTTGGATCTCTCTTTGCGTGTTCTTCTTGATGTTGTAGAAAATTTGGATTAAGTGGTTTCTTATCCTTGCAGATGTCCTAAAACAAAGTTGCTCTGCAAACCGAGTATTATAAGTGTGAATGGTTGGATTCCTTATCATGATGCCTTTCGGGATAAGATTTTCCTTTTTGCATTTAGTTAAGAAGAAGATGTCGCTGTCCATGTGTGCCAGTTTCTTCCACCGGGTCTTCAGTTCCATGTAGTAGCGGTACATTTCGGTGTCTTGTATATCTGTAGTACTAGGGTGTTGTACCGTGTTAGCCATTATGAATGTAGAGAAAAGCCAAGCAAAATGACACCTTTTATTGGCTAACTAGAAAGATTACAATATGCAAGCTTTCGAGGCAACTCCACCAATAAATCCACATGGACACCAGAAGCTGGCAGAAACTCTACCCTGGATAATTATATAGACTGCTTCCGACAGAGAGTGAAAACAGGAATCTTAAACAGGCAACAAAATCGGATAGAAAACATTACTAGGGATGAGCGGAGAGCCATACATTCACTAAGGGAAAATACAGAAATCATTATCAAACCAGCAGACAAAGGGGGTGCTTTAGTTATCATGAACACGTCAGATTACATACAGGAGGCACAAAGACAATTGTCCAATACTATGCATTATCACAAACTGCAAGAAGACCCAACAGATCTCTACAAAAAGGAACTAAAAAAAATAGTAAGTAGCTTTCCTCTTGACATCAGGGATCATGTAAACAGTTTAATTCCTGAGAACCCCAAAATGGGTTACTTCTACATGCTTCCTAAAATCCACAAAGAAGGGAACCCAGGAAGACCTATAATCTCAGGAATTGGCTCCCTTACAGAAAATGTTTCAGGTTGGGTGGAGCAGATCCTTAAACCCCTCACCCGTAACACAACCAGCTACATCCAGGACACCACTGACTTCTTAAAAAAACTGTCTGCTTTAGGCCCCTTACCTGAGGGAACCTTACTGGCCACAATGGATGTTGAGGCACTTTACACTAACATCCCCCATGATGATGGCATATTGGCATGTGAAATGTACCTCAAACAACATGATTTACCCACAAAGTCATTAATAGAAATGATAAAATTCACTCTGACACATAATCTATTCTCTTTTGGACAGGATTGCTACTTACAACAAATGGAGACTGCAATGGGATGTCGGTTTGCACCTCACTATACAAATCTTTTTATGGCAAAATTGGAGGAAGATTTCATGTCAATGTGCATCGTAAAAACCAATGTTGTATCTCCGTTACATAGATGACATCTTCATAATCTGGACTGCCAGTGAAAAGGACCTCCTCCATTTTCATAATGAATATAATTGTTTTCACCCCAACATAAAGCTGAAGCTGAATTACTCAAAAACAGAAGTCAGCTTCCTTGACACCACCGTTCAACTGAAAGACAACACCCTTGTAACTTCTATTTTTCACAAACCGACAGACAGACGGACCTACCTGAAAAATGATAGCTTCCACCCCAAGCATATAAGGCGCTCCATTATTTTCAGCCAAGCAATACGGTACAATCGTATTTGCTCAGACCCAACAGACCGGGATCAACAACTGCAGGAGCTCAGACAAGATTTCATCAAACAAGGTTACACCCCGAAAACAACAGACACTCAAATAAGAAGAGCTACTGCCATACCCAGAGACAACCTTCTGGAATATAAAAACAAAGACAACAAGGATCGCATCCCCCTTGTTGTCACCTACAACCCATATCTTGAAACACTTTGAAAAATTATAAAAGAACTTCAGCCAATACTAAACAATGACCAAACACTGAAAAATGTATTTCCTGAACCTCCCCTCCTGGCATACAGACAACCACCAAACCTTCAACAATTAATTGTCCGAGGCTCCCTAAGTGAACCAACAGAAAATGGCACATCTCCATGCCTACAGAAAAGATGCAAAACATGTGCCCACATCTATGATACAGACCGTATAGTTATACCACACTGCCGACTCGAACATCACATCAAGGGATCATTTTCCTGCAGATCATCTAATGTAGTCTACCTAATTTTCTGCATGAAATGTCCTGACACTGCACTCTATGTGGGAGAAACTGGACAAAACACTCCGCCAGAGAATGAACTTACACAGGTTCCACATTAAACATGGCAACACAGATGTTCCTGTGGCGGCCCACTTCAACAGCCATGGACACTGTGAGAAGGACTTTAAGGTCACAGTGCTTATGGGCAACTTCAAAACACAGCAAGAGAGAAAAGAATGGGAAGTTAAACTCATGCTAAAATTTAATACTTTACAACATGGATTGAATAAAGACAAGAGTTTTATGGCCAGATATGAGGATTGTTTACATCTCTCAGAATGACAGACAACCTGTCTACAGACCCACATTGTTTTGAAAAACTCATTACAAACTTCAAAAGACTTTGTTGGACAGTTATCTTATCCAGAGATCTTGACAATACATTGTTCTTTTCTCTCTTGCTAAATTAACCCTAGCCTGAATGAATCTATTAATTTTTTACATACAAAATCTCTCATTTAAAGATTTACCAATGTTGTTTCTTGTCCTAGAGTGTGTATATAAACATAGGAAACTTCAGTTTCTGTATTACATCTTGCCTGAAGAAGGGGCCTGAGTTGCCTCGAAAGCTTGCATATTGTAATCTTTCTAGTTAGCCAATAAAAGGTGTCATTTTGCTTGGCTTTTCTCTACATTCATAATGACTAACACGGTACAACACCCTAGTACTACAGAGCCTACGAAAAAACTCGTAGATCCGGCCCACCTTAAATCACTTCTTAAATCCGTTCACACCTCTCCGCCAGCATCCTTTGTCCTCTAAATGTGCTAATAAAAGACAAGCTGCCAGCAGCCGGCTATTCCATCCCCCCACCAACTTAGAGCGTGCGCGAAGTTTTCCCAGCTCATGCCTTGATTGATTATCTAGGAGTGAAGTGGAGTGTTAGACTGGAAATAATAGATCGTTATTTGGAACACATGCATTTTATGCGTGTTCCATTTCTACAGTAATCTGTGTAAACACATTGTTAAAACAGAAACTTTTTCATATTTTAGTAATAAATGTTACAAAATGTAGGCATAAACTATAGAATGTGTAAAGCCCGAGTTCCAAAGATCAAATAAACACTTTCACAAAAACTTCAAGAAGGGTGCAACAGTTTCTGTGGCATAGAACGCTAAGTTTTGCCTCTTAGAGCACAGCAGCTTTGCCGTGCCTCACAGATCTGAGTTCGATTCCCCGCTGGGGATAAAGTGTTGCTTTTTTTTTTTTTCTTTTTAACCTCAAACGGACATAAAATTTATAAATTGGTATGCACACGTTAACATTATACAAAGTTATTGTCTGTTTTTTTCCTGCATTATTATCAATCTTTAATTTAATATTGTTTTTTGTATCAGTATGCTGCTGCTGGAGAATGTGAATTTCCCCTTGGAATTAATGAAGTATCTATCTATCTATCTATCTATCTATCTATCTATCTATCTATCTATTTCATGAAGATTTGGACTTTTGAATTAATTTAATTTAAACTAGAGTGCTTTGCCCCCTGCTCGCTTCACTTGCCAACCCCCCCTCCAAACCCCACACTGGCATGCACTACGTGCCAGCCGCTTTGAGTCTCTGCCATTTTCGTTGTGAAGACAGGGTCAGAATGCACTCCAAGGAGACATGGTCATTCCTCCAAAACCCCATCTTAAACAGTGATACAATGGGAAACAAATACAGTTTTTTTTTACCTCCTCTTTGCTCGATCAGCTGCTGGGTTGCTGCTGCTGCCATGCACGTGATCTGCATTTCGTGGGGTGCACTTCTGTCATATCACCTATGTCCATATATTCGATCTCTTTTCGCTTTTTTCCTTTTCATCAATATCGCATTGAATTTTGATTCTGTGTTTGGAATTACATCATGACAACGCAACATATAACTAACTGCCCGTGAGTGAATATCGTTTCTTTCGCTCTACAAGAAATGTGTCTGACAATGGCATTCAAACAAATGAGAAATGATTTCTTTCACGGGATTTCACTTTCACCAAAGAACATATCTTTTAATTCTCGCAGATACGCCTCTTCATTGGGAAGAAACACTACTTTTTTTTCCTGATGGCAAACACAAATTATATGATCTACAAGTCTCCGACTTAAAGTTTAAATCTGAACAATATGTTTGATCTCTTTTCGCTGTTCCATTATTTCACAGAGTAATAATTTCTCTTTGTTTGCGCTAATGTGATCTTTACTATCCTTTTTTGAGATTTTCGTACTTCCATTATCTCTAATCTGCTCTGCATGTGTACCACACCAACATTTTTGAATTCTTTACGACATTCTACTATGTCATCTACTCTTTGTTTTATTTCTGGCACTGGGCGTGGTTAAATCTCTAGGCATAAAGACTCATCTTGCGGGACGTGAAAGTGTCTCAATGAGAAAATCACGTCTTGTCTCCTTCCAACCTTCCAAGATTTTTTTTTATAATAGAGAGATAACACAAATAAATATATGAATAATTTAATGCAAATAAAGTTACTTCAAATATTAGATCATCATCTGTGATGGTGAAAATTATGGTTGCTTACAATGCTACAAAGTGAAAACAACTGAAATAGGCAAGAAAACACAAACTGAAGCAATTTCTATTTCTTTATCCACAGTATTAACTGCTAATTAAAAATAAACAGATGTAAATTTTTTTTTCAAATAAGCTAACCCATGGAACCATGTCATGTACTTTTTTCTTTTAAAAAATAAGAATTTCTGTAAATAAATTGATTTAGCATAGCAAGAATAAGGGTAACACTTTAGTTTAGGCACTGCAAAAATGCATCTATTACTCATTTACTATTATGTAACAAAACCGTAACATACACTTCTTTGGGTCTTCATAACACTTACAACACATCAGCAAAGTGTTTATTGTTCTCTGCAATGTGACCAACTGTAGCAACAAAATTTCACTTTGGAGTGGTCTAAGGTGGCTTAACTGAGACATGTTTCTATATTACATATTTAGGACAAGATTTTCTTATTAACAAATAATTTTATTGTCAAGTCAATATGCCACACTGCACTGAGATGAATAATCTATCTGGTGATGTTTAATAAGTATTGTGAAGGCCAAAAGAAACCTTTGTTAAGGTCTTGTTACATAGTAATAGATGAGTAATAGGTACATTTATGCTGTACCTAAACTAAAGTGTTACAAATGGAAAGAACAAAGACATATACATAAGGACATTATTTTCTATGATATGTTGCAATAGCCAGTTCTGTAGAAGTGTGCTTTCTGTCATTTTTGTGATGCTTTTTCAAGTATTTGTACTAGTACTATGTTATTTGTTCTTGTCATTGCATAGGTTGTGCATGGTGTCGTGATAGGTCTTATAATTATAATAAATACTAATAGACATTCGTACAAAAAAAATTGCATGCATTACTTGTGTTTTCAAAAATTTGCAGATATCTTGTAAAATAGTTAGAATAACACAGGTCTCCTTAGAGCACCCCATCCATTCCTGCATTTGCTAAATTTCCCCAACAGCACACCTGATTGAAATTAATGAGGTCTTGATAAATTGAAGCCAGTATGCTATTAATGCAGTGTAACAAATACAGTAAATGGATGCGCTGGATTGTCATCAAAAATAATGGGGTGTCTCAGGAAAAGTTCTGGAAATTGCTACACTGACATTGACATGAAATTGACAGTCAGAATGTCATAGTTTAGTGTCAACAAGATTAGTCAGTTAGGAATAGCAAGCTAAACAGGATTTTCAAGATGTGCTTTTCAAGCTGTTAGAAAGGAATTTGATGAATATGGGCAAGCTGAAGACAGAAAATGCAGTACTGTAGAACCTCCAAAATGCTGCAGAATAATATCTGAAGTTCACTCCCTTTAAGGGACAGAAGGAAATCCCAGTGATGTGCTTGATCACTATGTGCCCCTAAAGTGCACATTTCAAGCATGCAGAGAAGATTTAAGAGAAACTATCTTGTAGGGCATATTGCACCTATGTAATTTTTGTTGCAGAAAGGCAAAAGAGATTGCAGTATGTGAACGTTCATAAAGCATGGAGAGACAACTAATAGCAGAAAGTCTCGTGTAGTGATGCATTTTGGTTCACAAAGACCTCGGTATGTCAGTAGGTGAAAAATACACTGAGCCTTTCTGCCATCTTATGTGAACCATGGTGGCAATTATATAATTTCTTGGAGGTTCATTTCAGTCAAGAGTATGGGGGATCTGGTCACAATCAGTGAAATAATGACTGCTGAGATGCTGACATTTCATGCTGTACTTTCTGGAAAACAACCTATTAACATAAATGTCACCTTTCAGCACAATAACTCCAAACATGCTACAAACACTTAAGCCCTGCTTGAGGTAGACACTTGTGAGTGTAACCTTGGCTGTATTAAAGAGTCAGCCTCAGAGCCTCAACCTCACTATCTCTGAAGCTGTTTTGAAGGCAAAAAGAACAGAAAATAGCCAAAGTCTGAAGAACTGTTATGTCGAACCCTGAAAGAATCCAAGAATAATTTACCACGGGACTACTTTTTACAACATTGTACCAAACTGACTTATTTTAAAAATGAAAGACATTGCTATTATAATCTTATATAGAGTTTTCCTACACAAATAAACAATGTCCAGTTAATTAGCTTCAAAATAATTTTCTTGGTTTGCCTCTAAAACAGCACAATAGGTGAAGGTCTAGCAAAATACCTGTTAAACACTAGGTAGGGCTTTGCTCATTTATTAAAAATTTTAAAAAATCATGACAGATTAGCTGTATGTATGCTACAGGCTCATATATCCCAGCCATATCTAATCTAACACTCAACATGATTAATTAACTGTAATTTAGAATAAGCACTAGTGGGTAATGTAAAATTATAAATAATATATTTTTTATAACAATGTTCTGAATTAATTTACAGCTTTAAGCTAAATTATAGTCACATACCATTGTTAGCCATTAGATGGAGGATGGGCCTATTCAATCGTTTGAATATTTTAAAAATCCGTTAAAACTCATCAAGTACTGTACATTAATACACATGCAAACGGAAAAAGAGTCAATGTAGATGTTCAGTTTTAATGCTATCATGGAGATTCTATTCCAAGTGTTGTGACCAATGTTAATTCTGTATTGAAGTGTATGACTGTTCATTTCGAATATAATCCACCTTAATAAAATGATAAGTGTCTGCATGTCTGTCAGTTAGTCCATTTGCTGTGTCACTATCATTGCAAAAGATATCACATCACAAACTATTTTAGTACTAAAATGCTTAGAATTTGTCATTCCAATAGATGGTGCATCACAAAAAATGTGTCGTATTGCATTTTATTACTACATACATTACAAAATACATTACAATACATGCTGCTCTACAAATGTTAATACTGAGGTCTACATCGATTACTTACATTTCTACCTGTTACAAAACAGGTCACACAGCTAGTGAGTCTACAATCAAATAAGTGCAAATCTGAAAACATTTTTATAAGCCAGCTTATTTTGTGTAATTTGTTTGTAAAGTGTAAATTGCATAAATGAAGACTATATGAAAAAGTTGCTGAGGGTTATTTTTCTGTTTTAAAAGAAGTGATGTTAAATACTATTGATGAGCAAAACTGGTAAGTTTCGATTTGCAGACAGTTTTGTGAAACTGTATAAAATTTGTTTCCCAGGCTGTTTTGCAATTGCAACACTCATAAAAATTATTTTTTGAGGTTTCAAAGGTTTTTTTTAAGGGTGGAATACAAGAAACACCATATATTACCTGTCATCTTTAATGCAGCTGCATAATGCAGATAATTCCTGGGACCTCATTTATAAAGCTAGCATACTCACAAAAAATGGTTGAAGAGGCTTGAAAATTATGATATTTAGTAAAGAAAACCTAAGCATGGTAGCGGCAACTTCCATGCATATGTAACATTTCAAAGAAACTGGGAAATGATGACACCCTTGAAACAAGCAAGGAAATGCAGCCAACCCAGCTAAATGATGAGTCATCCATCCATCCATCCATTTTCCAACCCGCTGAATCCGAACACAGGGTTACGGGGGTCTGCTGGAGCCAATCCCAGCCAACACAGGGCACAAGGCAGGAACCAATCCCGGGCAGGGTGCCAACCCACTGCAGATGATGATTCATGCATATAGTAATTCATATCACTGCATTCTTATTACAATATTCGTTGATGTGACAAATATACTAAACCTCAAAATTGTTGAATATGATGTACAGACTCTATTTTAGGTTACTTTTAAAAGGGCCAATGCTGCATATTTACACTCAAAGACATTTTTTTGTTTTTCATCACATTATATAGCCTACATGTTGTCACTTCTTAGGCAACTGGCTGTGATTTATTTATTATGAGACTAACTAGTTTTGACAGATGTGACGGTACTATACACGGTGGCTGGCTTGTTGGTTAGGTAACTGGCTGAACCCTCAGTTTTTCATGTGTTCTATACTGTTCATTGAATCAACAATCATATCATTACATGTGCCAGGTGATAGTGGCTATCCGCTCAGACACGGGTACCTTATGCCTTTCCCAGATCTCCAGAACATCGAGAGGAGGTGTTATTATGTTGCACATAATCTTGTGTGCTCAGTTGCAGGGTGTCTCGACGTATCAGAAGGAGGATCTGCAGCATCGAGAAAACTTATACTGTATATGATGTTGATTAGCATCAAGACTCATTCAGAAATGCACATTTACAAGATGATTGTTATTTTTAAATGTCAATTTTTTGGAAATGTGTGTGTGCCAGGTTTTATGAATCTGACAATTTTTACTGTATCCATTTTCCTATGTTTTGGCATGCTCCTGTTTTCATGATCAAATCCATGCAAACCTTTTATAAATGATGCCACTGCACACCAATCAAGGCAATTTTATTTATGCCTGTCACTCAATCAGTATGGCATGTTGCATATTTTCCACACTAATCACTCCATTGTGCACATATCACCTGAAAATATCATTGCTAGAATTACCTAGCAATTGCCCTTTCCTGTTTCTTGCAGAGGGTATGCAAAGTCCAGTTTCAAAAGTACAGTTTCTTTTCTGTCTTTACTGCATCTTTAGGATTGTAATTACAAAGATTGACATCATAATTTACAAAGTCAAGATTGTCTTACTAGAACATGCCTGGCAGTGAATATCTTGAGATTGCACACATATTAATATTGTGTGTGTTCCTAGTATTTTAGCAAAGACACATTGCATTTACGTGAGACACCACCATCTCTGAAAGAAATTTTCCTTTTTTTTAATTTTATACTTACTAGCCAACCCGCGGCGTAACATATGCCTCATAATTATGTGTTGATGGGTGAACACTTCCTGAAAGACACAGTTGTCCAAATGGGGTTGGTTTTGAGGATACGACTGTAGGTGAATGAAAAGATGTAACTCTGGAGAGGGCAACATACAATACAGCGTTTTACACGCTGCATACATCGATTCACATCGAAGTACAGACACTACTAAGACCATGGAATACCCCTCTCAAACTGTTTTACACGCTGCATACAGTGATTCACATCCACGACAAATATGATTCTTCTTAGATGGTGCTGTCGCGTCCACCTTCGCTCTCGAAGCATACACACTGCCTGGTCATGTGCCCGCTCGCAAAAGCAACTAACAGAGACCCGCCCACCAACTGTAACTATATACATCGGACTTCCAATACAACTCTGAGTCCTGCCACGTGCAAAAGTTCGCTGATGACACTGCTATCGTGGGCTGCATCAGGAGTGGGCAGGAGGAGTATAGGGACCTAATCAAGGATTTTGTTAAATGGTGCGACTCAAACCACCTACACCTGAACACCAGCAAAACCAAGGAACTGGTGATGGATTTTAGGAGGCCCAGACCCCTCATGGACCCCGTGATCATCAGAGATAACTGTGTGCAGATGGTACAGACCTATAAATACCTGGGAGTGCAGCTGGATGATAAATTAGACTGGACCGCCAATACTGATGCTCTGTGCAAGAAAGGACAGAGCCGGTTATACTTCCTTAGAAGGCTGGTCTCCTTCAACATCTGCAATAAGATGCTGCAGATGTTCTATCAGACGGTTGTGGCGAGTGCCCTCTTCTACGTGGTGGTGTGCTGGGGAGGCAGCATTAAGAAGAAAGCCGCCTCACGCCTGGACAAACTGGTGAGGAAGGCAGGCTCTGTTGTTGGCATGGAGCTGGAGAGTTTAACATCTGTGGCAGAGCGACGGGCGCTGAGCAGGCTCCTGTCAATTATTAACATTTAACATTATACAAAGTTATCTGTTTATTTTACCTGCATTATTATCAATCTTTAATTTAATATTGTTTATTTTATCAGTATGCTGCTGCTGGAGAATGTGAATTTCCCCTTGGGATTAATAAAGTATCTATCTATCTGTCTGTGTGTGTGCCTCTGTCTCTCTCTGGCTCTGCCTGTGTGTGTGTGCGGCCCTCTCTCGGGCTGCCTGTGTGCCTTTGTCTCTCTCTGGCTCTGCCCGTGTGTGCGCGCGACTCTCTCTCTGGCTGCCTGTGTGCCTCTGTCTCTCTGCGTCTGTCTCTCTCTGGCGCTGCCTGTGTGTGTGTGCGTGGCTCTCTCTCGCGCTGCGTGTGTGCCTCTGTCTCTCTCTAGCTCTGCCCGTGTGTGTGCGCGGCTCTCTCTCTCACTGCCTGCCTGTGTGCCTCTGTCTCTCTCTGGCTCTGCCCGTGTGTGTGCGCGGCTCTCTCTCTCACTGCCTGCCTGTGTGCCTCTGTCTCTCTCTGGCTCTACCCGTGTGTGTGCGCGGCTCTCTCTCTCGGGCTGCCTGTGTGCCACTGTCTCTCTGTGGCGCTGCCTGTGTGTGAACCGAGGTTCGACTGAGGTTGACTAATGAAAAGTCAACGTGGCTCAGAGATGCATGTGGCCTCTAGCCCAGACGAACATAAATGACGGCATTTTTTACCCAGTCGTGCGTCCGAGTTGGTGGGCGTGGCTCTGCGAGTTGTCGTCATATCCAATGGTCTTAGAGTTGGTGGGCGTGGCTCCTTCCTGCGTGCGCCATGGGCGGCTTACTTGTCGGCGGCTTAGTGAATTATATATATAGATTGGTGATTGATGGTGCAGTGGTAGCAGAGCTGCCTCACAACAAAGAGACTGCCACTTGTGTCCCAGGTGCTCCTTCAGTGAAGTTTGTATGTTTTCCATTTGCCCATGTAGGTTTCCTCTGGGTACACCATTTCCCTCCCACTGTCCAAGACATGCACACTAGGTGGATTGATGATGCCCCTGCTGTGGGTGTATGTATTTGTTCACCCTGTGATGGGCTGGCACACTGTACAGGAACTGTTCTTGCCTTGTGCTTGACGCTTGCTGGGGTAGATTCCAGTTTTTCTGTGATCCTGTCCACAGTGATGCCACTTGTAGAGCTTATGCTATCCTTTTTTATATATATTAATTTTTAAAATGTTTAGACTAAGACTTTGATTGTGCCACTGATATGCACAAGTTATATGTGCAACTTACAGCTGCAGCAAGGCTCAGGACTACTGTGCTTTTATGCTACACTAGTTTTGAGATATCTGAGGATGATACTACTATTGTTGGAAAAACTTGGCATCTGTCCTTTATTTGTGTTACTGATTGGGAGGATCTTCTACCTATCTTCAACATTGCAGCTCTAGAGATGTTTTCTCAGTTATATGAAAATACATTGGAAGATGCAACAGAGGTTGGAAAGCCCAGACAAAGCTTATTTTAAAGTCAGTTTAATTATTGATATTTTGTTGTTTGTGGCTGTGGTATGTTTACCTGCATAGCAGAACTTGGTACACACTTGCCCGACAGATGTTAGGTCTTAGACAGATGTTAATCACCACTGCATAGTTTATTGTTTCACTCAGTCAATCAAACAAATTTGTAACAATTACATACCAGTCACCAATCTAATTGCCAATTACTTAGTGCAGTTGCTTTCCCACATGCATAGATTAATATTGTGGCAGACAGCTGGGGGTGCCACCCACCCGGGACGCCCAGGAAGACAGGAGGAGGGCTCATGCCTCCTCCAGACCATGAGAGGGTGACCGCCTGGTTCATTTAGGGGCCACGGGTGCAGGGCTTGGAAGCCCAACCCTGTAGGGGCCCGTGGTCTCCGCCAGGGGGCGCCCCTCTGCCTGAAGGACCCGGAACCCCAACACTTCCGCCACACCAGGAAGTGCTGGGGGAAAGAAGACTGGGAACACCCGGAACACCCGGAGGGCTTCCGGGAACACAGCCGGCACAGTGTCTAGGGAGTGTCAGGGATCACCTGGAGCCCATCCGGGCACTTATAAAAGGGGCCGCCTCCCTGCAAAGGAGGACAGGAGTCGGGTGAGGAGTGGACAAGGTTTGTGTGCAGGAGAGTGGAGGCGGCTGAAGAGCAGGCAGAGACTGAGAGAGGCCTGGACTTTGGGGGAGTTTGGTGCTTGAGGCACTGGGTTTGTGCACTTTATTGGACTGTAAATTATGCACAATTAAAGTGTGGCGGACTTAAGAATGGTGTCCGTCTGTCTGTGTCCGGGCTACTTATCACAATATTAATATTAATTTATTCATAAAAAATTAAAATATAAATATTAATAACCTGGTTCTGCTTCAGCCTCACTACAAACCAAGAGTGAGGGAGCTACCTACAACCACACGCTCATTCAGGAAGTAGTCCCCTGAGGCAGAGCAGGCTCTGAGAGACTGCTTTGGAACTACGAACTGGGATATCCTGCAGGGATTATATAGTGAGAACATTGAGGAGGTTGTTGACTGCACTACTGACTACATCAACTTCTGTATGGAGATTGTAGTTCCAGTAAGAACAGTATGCTGCTATGCTAACAACAAACCATGGATTACAAGTGACATCAAGGCCTTTTGAACCAGAAGAAAAGGGCTTTTAAAGGCGGTGATCAGCATGAGCTCAAGTGTGTGCAGAAGGAACTCCGAGTCCAGCTCAGGGTGGCGAAGGATTAGTACTGGATAAAGCTGGAGCAGAAGTTGCAGAATAACAGCCTGAAGGAAGTGGGGGATGAGATGATGGTCTTCACTGGCTGTAGCTCAAAGCGGGGTGCCACCATCGAGAGAGACGTGGAGAGAGGAAACCAGATGAACAACTTCTTTAACAGGTTTGACCACCCTAACCCACACTCACCTTGGAGTACTGCACCCTCCACCCATCCTTCTGCTGATACCAGCATAGGAGAGAGTTTCCCCCCACCCACAATTACAGTAGTGCAGGTAAGCAGAGAGCTGAGGAGATTTCGTGCCAGAATAGCAGTGGGTCCAGATGGAGTATCACCATGACTGCTGAAGGCCTGTGTGTTGGAGCTGGAGAGTCCTCTACAGCACATTTTCAACCTGAGCCTGGAACAGGGGAGAGTCCCGAGGCTTTTGAAAACATCTTGCATCACCCCAGTCCCAAAGGTATCACATCCTAGTGTGCTGAATGACTTCCAGCCTGTCGCTCTAATGTCACATGTGATGAAGACCATGGAGCGGCTGCTGCTTCACCACCTGAGGCCACAGGTTCAACACGCCCTTGACCCTCTGCAGTTTGCATACCAGGAGAAGGTGGGAGCAGAGGATGTCATCAACTATATGCTACACCGATCCCTCTCCCACTTGGACAAAGGCAAAGGTGCTGTAAGAATTATGTTTCTGGACTTCTCTAGCGCCTTCAACGCCATCCAACCTCTGCTCCTTAGGGACAAGCTGACAGAGATGGGAGTAGATTCATTCCTGGTGGCACGGATCGTGGACTATCTTACAAACAGACCTCAGTATGTCCATCTCGGAAACTGCAGGTCTGACATTGTGATCATCAACACAGGAGCATCACAGGGGACTGTACTTTCTCCGGTCCCGTTCAGCCTATATACATAGGACTTCCAATACAACTCGGAATTCTGCCACGTGCAAAAGTTCGCTGACAACACTGCTATCGTGGGCTGCAACAGGAGTGGGCAGGAGGAGGTGTATAGGAACCTAACCAAGGACTTTGTTAAATGGTGTGACTCATGCCTGGACAAACTGGTGAGGAAGGCAGGCTCCATTGTAGGCATGGAGCTGGACAGTTCGACGTCCATGACAGAGCGATGGGCGCTGAGCAGGCTCCTGTCAATCATGGAGAATCCACTGAACAGTATCATCTCCAGACAGAGGATCAGCTTCAGCGACAGACTGCTGTCTCTGTCCTGCTCCACTGACAAATTGAGGAGATCGTTTCTTCCCCACACTATGCGACTCTTCAATTCTACTCAGGGGGGAAAACGTTAACATTATACAAAGTTATTGTCTGTTATATCTGCATTTTTATCACTGTTTAATTTAATATTGTTTTTTTTTATCAGTATGCTGCTACTGGAGTATGTGAATTTCCCCTTGGGATTAATAAAGTATCTATCTATCTATCTATCTATCTATCTATCTATCTATCTATCTATCTATCTATCTATCTATCTATCTATCTATCTATCTATCTATCTATCTATCTATCTATCTATCTATCTATCTATTGATTGTGATTTAATGCCAGTATTGTACATTTTGTATTGATGGGTTTATTTTTTTTGGAAATTTCACTTTACTGTTGATATAAGTTGGCACACAGTCACTAAACGAGTGATTGTATTTATTGTACTAAATACCGGTTGAGGTTGTTATCAGGAATTACCCTTTTCATTTGTTATCTTAATAAAGAACCTTTTATATTTTTAAATAGGAACTTTACATTACATAAAGATTCAGTATTTTCTTGACACTATAATTAAATGACAAAGTTCCAACCCTGCTCTCTATCGTGATGCAAAGCAGTCAACAACTTTATCTTGATACTTAAACATGGATTATAACTTTCCTTCAGGTACTTCTTTTAAATGTTTTATGTTAAGAAATGTGAGCAACAATCAAAAGATCACAGACCCTCCACGGTTAACAATATTACATCTTTGATGCCATTTTTTAATCACTTGAGTTTGGTGTTGCTGTTTGTGAAATACAAGCCTATTTGGGCTCTGTATTTGAACTAAATAAAATCGGTAAAATGTTAAAAAAAAAGTGTAGTCTGGTGGTGCACACTGATTTCTGTTATCAAGATTTTTTTTACTGTGATTCTACTAAAATATTTAATTATCAAAAATGTTAATTGACTCTTTGATAAAGTAATTACATTTTTATTAAATGTTCCAACTTTCAAATCATTTAACTTAAATGCATCTGAATGTTATGACATTGGTACATTTTACTCATTTGTTTCTTTATTTTTTTCCAGGAGTGTGTAATTTATCATTAAAAATAATGCATCATCTTTATTTATACCTTTGGGAATGTAGAAGACATGGATTGATTCCACAAATAGCCTTCTCTGTTGAGGACTGAACAAGTTTAGTTTCTTTGCCTGGTCCAAGCAGGACATGCACTATACACTACGATGCACTTTGTTGTATTTTCTCTCCTTTTTGTAGTATGTTTTGCACAGAATACCAGACAATAACATCTTTTAGACTTCAAACAGCTTTTCTCTTGTTTAATTTTTATTAGTTTTATGATGTAATCTGTCATTTAAATTTAGACATCTAGCTGCTTCTGTGTATTGCTTGAAATATAAATATAGAATTTTGATGTAAACTGTTAAATTCTTTACAAGGTTTTCATCTTGTAGGTTAGCCCTGACCACTTTTAGTTACATTACCCTGTGACTACTACATAACATTGTACAATATAACTACAGTATCTATTCATCTATACTATAAAACACTACTCTCTATGTGTGCATGTGTGTTGGGTCCAAATGAGAAATCTAATTGATCAGTTTGGCTTTCATGACTCGGTGGTAGGGATGATGGAACAACGCCTTAGGGTGGCAAAGTTCAGTTGCAGATTGTGAAAACATTTTTTAGTTTAAAAAAAAAAGAGTCAAAATGAGACATTTCGATGACAACATAGTGAATAACTTGCAGAGAGATGTTAACTTGCTAAATACTAACGAAGTGCAATCTGAGTCGCATTCAAAGATGTGAAGTATTCACGGGAGTACTAGTGATGTTTTCACAATGAGTAATGGGGGTACATTGGTGGTAGTCAAAAGGTGCAAAGGAAATGAACAAGGTGTCCTGAAATGACAGAGTCTGAGAAGTGGGCTTTACAGGAATGTGATCGAGAAATTAAATGGTGGGCAAGAGAGGTTGAGTCACAATGGGATACTATGGGAAGGTGTAGGAAGAATATTGAGGATACATGTAGGGGAACAGAGGCATGTCATGATACTGAGAAGCGCAGGAGGAACACTTCTTGTTCTGTTATTTCTCTTCAATAGGACAGCATAGTTAGTATATAATAAATATTATGCATTACAGAATGCACTTGAACATGTATGATTTTAATGGTATTTATTTAGATTATTCAAAAGCATACAATTCATTAATTCATTCATGATGATAAAAAGATTTGCTGTATTTTGCTTATAACCAAATGTTTTCAAAATTGAATGGTCCACTTGACTGTGTACCTTTTTAAACAGCACATTACATTCATCGTGATTATTAAGAAATATTCAGAATTTAATTAGGATTCCTCCAAGTTGAACTCTACCAGAAATGTATTTCATTTTCTGGCAATTTTTTTTCCATTCATCTATTCACCTGCTTATCTATTGTATGCCTAATCCACCAGAGCCTAACTTGACAGCAGCAGGTGCACGGCAGAAATCAAAAAGAGACACAAAAAGGTTAGTTCATATGATAGACAGCAATAATGCAAGAAAAGTAGAAAAATTAAAAGCATTTTGCCACCTTTGAAAAAAGCTAATGACAGAGAATGAGGATAATTGTTTTAGCATATATTTTCATTAGCAAAATGAACAGGCTTCTAATTCTTAAACCTGAGATCCCTGAGAAGCTACTGCTTTTTGCTAGAATGTTAATCATCGATTACATTAAGCATTAGCTGGATTTCTTCTAATTAAAGATAATAGAATATAATTACCATATTTCTGATTTTTTTTGTTATAATGACTTTAATTTGTTACATAAATGTGTCCAATGACGATATTGAAGACCAGAGTCACTCACTTCAACATTCTTAGCTTTGAATGTTTAGAGCTTTCCTTAAAAACTTACAAGTTTAACAAACACAAATATTTCACTTTGTGGTAAATTCCTGGTCTAAAGCATCCACAGTGCTCAGTAAAATGTACATTGATTTTGTTGCAGAAAAAGGGAAAAGATAGCAGGAAACAGTAAAAACATCAAATATATGGCAATAAATAAGTAGGATTTCACTACATAATAATCCAAAAAGGAAAACCAAAAATCTAAGTCAGAATGACAAATGTAAAAATACAGGAATTTAGAAAGAGAGTGTTAGAACATGAGTGGCAAACCTAATTTAAGGTCAGCTCCATGATGACACAACACCTGTGCAGAGCTAAATAACATGTTGTCTTCAAATACGTGAAGTGTATTACATTCCATTTAAGCTTTCTATCCTTTCTGTAAATTGGTAAATTAAATAACCATTTATTAATTTATTAACTGACTTTATTTGGAATGAGAGACAAACAATTAGATTGGGAAGGCTATGTTTAAATTATTTTCTTTTTTCTTTCTGTGCATTTTGAATAAAATCATTGGTCTGATAGTTGAATTACATAGCACTCTACAGTTACAAGTTTCTCTATAGATGGGCTGTAAAATAAGAAAAGAAAATGAGCCTTAGCAGTCAAAAGTGAAGTGGTGTAATGCTGATAAAACAGGAATATTCCTAACTCTGAACTTTTGATGTCTTTGAAGTGCAGCATTGTGTGACCTCACTGTAATGAAACTCACGACTACCAGTTGAAGGAAAATGAAATATCTAAATGAGGTTGAAAGGATTTGTAACACAGAAAGTCGCTATATTTCATACAATACTGTGGGCAAAGAGTCTACTATATACTGTATGCTGGTGAATCAGATCTTAAGAAATTTCATAAAAATTATTTTCAGTGTCTTTTCGATCATTTAATTGATTGCCAATACCTAATTTGATTTTAACAAATGAATAGAAACTACTGAACAATAGATAATACAAAAAACACCAAAGATGTCTTTGCAGAAGCATGTGAGAGACAGATGTGTTTTAAAGTTTTGTTAATTTTTTAAAGTTTTAATACTTCCAAATGCAGAATACACCTGAAAAAAGACAAGCAGAAGGTTTGTGTACAGAATCACCAAATAACAACTGATTTATAGCAGTTGAAACAAATTAATTGCAGTTTTCTTTCAGCTTGAGCTTCTGCTTCAGCGTGACCACTTATAATACTTTTCTCAAAATGAATTTTAGTCACAGAATCAGTACACAGTCACAGTATAAGTAAAATAATTAGGAACAGAGTTTCAGAAATTGACTATTTGTATCATAAACACTTAGAAATATGCTCCATCATTATTTGGAATTGTCATTTCAAATTTCTTTACCCTTTATGAGAAAAACTGTGATAAATGAGAAACAACAATTCCATTTTTATAACTATATAATTAGCATTTAAAATTATTTTTTTGAATAATGCTAATGAAAGAGTTAAGGATTAGATTACTGATTATGCATAGATGCCTTAAACTGATATAGTTGTGACCAGAAAGCACTATGTAAGCTAATGCCTCAATACTTTAAAGTTTAATGCTTACCCCTCTAAATTCATCGACCCACTTCTTACGCTGAATAACTAAACTCCACTGAGACACATTCTCTGATAAAGTTTTGGAGCTCAGTGCTTTTAGCTCTGTGGCTTTTTCAGTTACCTTGCTTTCTGACACATCAGGCTCAAGCCCTTTGGCAACAGCTGCATAGACTTTTCCTTCACCAGATACAGTTACAACTTTCCCTTTAATGCACACATCATAACGACCACTGGGGTACTGCTCACTCTTGGGTCGGTAAACCACACTTATGGTACCAGTGATGGTTTTTGTATTGGGGTTCAATGTTTGGATCTTCCTCATGTCACCTTTATTATCAGCCAGAACAACAATCCTCTTTCCTGTGACCTCAGCTAACACACGAATATCCACCACAGTGGCTGGTCTTTTAGTAGTTTGAATATCAGCAGCATAGGCTTTTACAGCCTTCTGCATTTTTACTGCAGTGGGTGTGAGATCTTTCTTGTAGTCTACAACATTTCCAGTGGAAACTTCTTTAGACTTTATGAAAGTATCAGCATCCACTTTTATCTTATCTTCAAGAAATGTATTGATTTTACCATTAACTTTATTTTGAGCAAATTTCACAAGGTGGTTGGAGAACTTCTGCTGGAAAACCAAAGCAAGCACATCCACTAGTGAACCTGCAACTTCAACTGCCAGCTCCCCTTTAAAGCCATCTAAAAGTATGGATTCATTTGTGGTTAACACTATTTTTTGTGCTTTTCCTGCCATATTGTTTTCTTGAATCATTTTCTCAAGATCCTCACAGTATTTTCCATTAAATTGATTAGACATAGTGATAACCGAAGCTATGGCATCTGCAGCCAAAGCACTCATATAAGTTGCTTGGATGATACCCAGAGCAATTTTAAGTTTTCCTTTAGACTCTTCAGAAGCATTACCAAGGACCTCAAGCATTGATGAATGAAGTTTTTCCTGCCACTCCAGACCCTCTTTATCCGATTCCAGCACTGTATCGGCAACTTCCTTAAAGATGTTCTTCAACTTCTCTGTACTAATGGTATCTGACAACAGGACATTCACTTGCATGCCGTCCTTTAGATGGGACAGCACCACAGTATCTGCCAGAGGCTTTAAGGGCTCCTGTTTCATATTCTTCTGCACTGATTCAACTGCTGCTTCCTTTGCCTTATTTTTAATTTCTTCCACAATTTTATCCAATATTATATCCTCTGTTTTACTAAGGACCTCAACTGCAATCTCTTTGCCGGCATATTTAAGAACATTCTTTATGTTATCCTTTAGAGCCTGCTTAAGCCCAGTCTTGACCTGTTTGCTGAGTACTTTTGGTAAAGCTTTCAAATTCTTACCAATGGCTTTGATTGCCGTCATTGTTGCTTTAGCACCTTTGGCAATAACCTTGCCAATTCCAAAGCTGACCAAGGAGAGGCCAACAGAGATTGCTTTCTCAATGGCCCATGAGGCCCAACTGAATTCTCCAGTTATCATGGCTTCAGCACCACTGATGCAGTCTGATATTCCCTCACTAATCAATGCCATACCAATGTTGGCAAGTGTGCCACAGGTTACAGCAGTAAGAATAATTCCTGCAACAAGCTGTAAAACTCCCAGGAGGAAGACAACCAGACCCTCCCAACAAAACCTGGGTTTTTCCTTAACAGTATAGATGTTGACCAGGCCCAGTTTGTAAAACTCATAGAGTTCTTGATGAACTTCAGACTGTGCATCTGGGACCAGTGCAAAAACAGAAGTTTCTTCCACAATAGCATCCCTTCCTTTATCCTTGATCTCTTTCAACTTCTTAATGGCTTCCTCAATGTTTTTATTAAAGAAATCAAGTACTTGGCATCTTGTCATTATGTGATTCTGGAATCTGGTGGTTTCTTCGCTCTCTTTGGATTTACTAGCAAGTTTAACTAACTGCAGGGTCACCACACATTGCTCTTTGAAATTGGCCAGAGATTCTTTTGCTTTTTCCAAATCTTCCATTGCTTTGTTTAAGTAATTGTCTTTTGACAGCTTTATTGTGCAGTAGGCATGGCTGTAAAAAGCAATAGAAGCCCAAGAGGGATCAAGAGCCATGCTTTTTTCAAACAACCGGGAGCTGAGCTCAAATTTTCCATCAAAGAGTTCTTTGTTGCCAAACCGGATGTACTGATAGATGCTAGAACATGGAGATTCTTCTGTTTTGCACAGTTGCTTGGCCTTAGCAATATCGGAAGCCAAGGAAGCCAACAGCTCATCTCTCTTCAATTCCAGTATTGGCTTAGACTTGAGTTGCAGCCATATTCCCCAGTACTCATTTAGAACAGCTACAGTTGCCTTCTCATCCTCCACATCTTCAATCTCATTGTACACAGAAAGTAAGATCTTGCAATACTGGAAAAATAACTCTTCTCTTAAGAAGATCTCTGGAATATCATCATCTAAGTAGTGTAGCACACGTGATTTTGCTACTTGATCTCTGATCCTTTTCACTGCTCCTAGAGTGTTGACCTCACCAAGGTATTCTGGCATATGGTTAGTGCATACAATCAGCTGAGCTGAGCCAGGCTTTCCTTTTCGAGCTGTGCGGCCAAAAGCCTGAAGTTCCACTCTTGCATTCTGGGAAAGGAAGGTGAGAACCACAAAGAGTCCTCCACTGTTATTGACATCCCCAGACACTTTGATGTCCGTTCCTCTGCCAGCCAAATTAGTGGCGACAATCACATCTCCAGGTGCCAACTCAGCATCTAAAATTTTTGCATTGTCATTGTCACTGCGGATATAGAGTTTCAGCTGGCCACGCACAAAAGGTTTCAGCTCCTTTTCAATTTCAATGGCTCTGTTGATGCTCTCGCAGATCACTAGAGCAGCTCTGCCTTTTCCAGTTGAACTGGGAGAGATCTGTTCCTGAACTGTAGCACATATTTTTCTTTTCCAGTCCTCAGAAGTGTTTGTCATCTCTCCTTGAACTTCAAATAACTTTCTTCTGTTAAATGTTGGGATGCGGCAAGCGGTAAGGTTTGGGTAGAGTTTGGACAGAAATTGAATATCTGCATCAGTGCCCAGAGTTCCAGTGGTGCCAAAAACCTGGCCTTGATACTTATTGAAGTAAGAGACATTGGAGATAAAATTAGTGATTGTGGACATGGTACTGATCTTTGTCTGATGCTTCATTTCCAGAAACTGCTGCAGGCCATCTCCCCATTTTTTGTTTAGTTCAATAATCCCAGTAGATTTGAAGTCCACTGGCAGGATGCAGTCACCTTTGACAACATATTCCCTGTCTGGCTGCAGCTTAATTGCTAAAAATGCATTTTCTACCCATGTCTGCATTTTTGTTTCTACAAGGTTTTTTAAAAAGCCTGGGATGCTATGTTTCTCAGCGTTGTTGGTACAAGGTGTGAACTGGAGATGTTCCAATACGTAACTGCGAACTGGCTCCCAGAGCTGTTCATCTGAATCACAAAGCAAACAGCAAAGTCCATTGTCTAGCACAAAGAAAGGAAGTCCAGGAGTGCTGTCATCAGCAGTCAGCTGAAGTATTCCATTTGCATCTTGAATGTATGTTGAAAAGTGATATGGAATGTAATCTTCAAGGACATTGAAAAACTTTAACATGGCATTCTGGGGGATACTTTTGAGTTTCTCATTAAGTTTATCTTTGTCACTGGCTCCAATTTCCTTTGAAAATCCAGATGGAACAAGGCCGTTCTCCTCTGCAATTTCCAATATATCAATTGGTTCTTCTAGGCCCAGGTTATCTCCACTTAGACAATCAAATATGCCTTTGTAAAAAGGTACAGGAGGGCCACGAATAAATACTTTGTTCTCTGTAGCAACCAAACCATGCTGATTTACCACACTCCAGATCATGGCTAGGATTGTGTTAAGATGCTGAAGGCTTATCATATCACTTGACAAGTAAGTGAGCTGCACTCCTCGATCCAGCAGCAAAGAATCCACTTCGTCCACAATGATACAGTGAAACTTGCGATTGGGTCGTACTTGTTTTAACTCAAAGGTCTGGCGCAGATAATCAGCTGCAAAAGTCTCTACTGTCCCATAGACAATGTCAGCTTTGTAACAGATGGCTCTCTCTTCATCTTTGGTTTTGTTAGTGTTTGTATCCACTGTGATGCTAAAAAGCTTATAAAAGGGGCTCCAGTCTTCTGCATCTCGCTCACAGAGTACAGAAGAACTGGAAACAACATCCACTTGTTGTCCCATCAGTACTCGCATGGCCGCAAACATTGCTATGATGCAAGACTTCCCTTCTCCAGTGCCAACCTCAAGTAACTTACTGTATTTTGACAAGGCTAGCAGGCACCAGGTGACCATTTGAGTCACCCTTGGGTAATAGTTATTCACTTTAAACACTCCTTTGCACAACGTGAATAAAATTTTTTCAAGGTCTTCAGCAATTTTACCAGCACTCAGAGAACCTTTTGGTATATTTTCAAGTATGTCACGTTCATTCACTTTGAGTGCAGCAATTCTTTTTTGGACGCCTGAAACAATGCAGGTCACCTTGTCAAGAGTTTGAATGTCAATGCTTCCAGTCTTTTTAATTTCTTCCAGAACAGCATCAAGTGACTTTTCTGGTTCTTTTTTCAAATCCTTTTCAAATTCTTGATACAGAATTTCTGTTCCAAGGTGGTCAGTGATCTTCTTACCATCTTCATCCTGCCAGTTTGGAGGGACCCGGTAGATTTCAATCAGATGTAGCACCTTCGTGAGGAGGACAGGATCACTGCAGCTCTTTACTAAGTCATACATAAAATCCATAGCTTCATTGGGCTGCCATAGGCCAGATTGGACAATCCTCAGAAGTCTGCAGGTCAGTTCAGAATATGCTTCCTCATTATAGGATCGAGTTGTTGCATTTAGCAAGACCTCATAGCACTTTTTCTCCACATTTGTGATCTCTTTTCCATATTTTGGCTCACTGACTTCTCTCAGGCACTTCTGTAGAATTTCTAAAAATTTTAAGAGAAAGACTTCCTCTGCAGGAAGATTCTCTGTCTTTGTTATCTGCTTAGTGATCTTTACAATACTACATTGATATGTGCTTTCCAGCATTCTTTTATGTACTTTCAGCAAAGCCTGTGTGAAATTAAACATTTCAGTTATATTTTCTCCAGCATTATTCATTGTCTCTACCAGATACTGGGCTTGGTTGGTGACGCCCTCTTGCAAACTGCTGTCCTCCATTTTAAGATTTGTGAGCACAAGTTCTGTGAGCAGCACCTGTGTATGGACAAGAACAAGTCTGCTTGGGGGATTTGAAGGCCATTCTTGGAAAAGCAGTGTTTCCAGAGATTTGGAAAGGCTCTCAACTTGCTTTGTTGTGAGTGCAGTTAGTGTCATGTTAGAAAGTGATATTCCACTCTTGGCACATAAAACATCCATAAGGTTTTCATTATCAGTTTCACGATTTTCAAGGTGAACCTTGATAGTTTCAAACTCATCAAACTGGCTGACTACAATGTCTGTTGTGGTTTTCTGCTCCATCTTCTCACGGACTATGTCTTCTTCCTGTTCTGATTTGGCCTTAGCATTCTTAAGCGTCTGATCCAGCCTCTCTTGAAGCTCTCGTTTTTCCCTTTCTTCAGCTTCTCTCTTTTGTCTTGCTTCTTCTTCCCTTCTCTTCCTATCTGCGTCTTCTTTTTTTTTTCTTTCTTCTTCAGCAAGTTTTCTTCTTTCTTCTTCCTCCCTTTTTCTCCTTTCCTCTTCTGCCTTTCTTTCTCTTTCTGCTGCCTCTTTTCTCTGTCTCTCCTCTTCTTGCTGTCTTCTCCTTTGTTCTTCCTCTGCTTTTCTTCGTCTTTCCTCTTCCTCTCTTCTTTGTCTTTCTGCTTCTTCTCTTCTCCTCCTCTCTTCTTCCTCCCTTTTCCTTCTTTCTTCCTCTTCACGTTTCTTTTTTTCCCTTTCTTCTCTTTCAAGTCGTTCTCTTATTGGCCGATGGAAGCAGTCAGGACACTTGTATTGATTGTCTACCCCAACTTCTCTGTAATATTGGCCACCATTGTAAATGTAGACATAATATCCCTCAACCCAGTCCTTTCTAAAGTTATCGAATGATGTGCAAGGAGGAAGCCTAGTACCACAGACACAACAGTTACATCCATGGCATTCTGATGGTTGATTCCCCATGATTGGTTATTGAACTTGAATGACAGATCTGAGTCAATGAATTGTCTTCAGAAGAAAATTTCACTAAAAAAGAAAAGTGAAAAGTGAAATTATGTTAAAATTTCTTGATACAGTATAGTTCTACATTTACTTTATCATAAAACTAGCAAAATACCCGCGCTTCGCAGTGGAGAAGTAGTGTGTTAAACAGGTTATGTAAACATATATATACATATACATATATACACATATCTACATATACATATATATACATATATATATATACACATATCAACATATATATATATACACATACATATATACATACATACATACATACATAGTGCGTAATAACACGGGCTGTGATTGTTACATGGGAGGGAGACGACAAATCACAGCTTCCCGCTTTCTAATCGGGCCTGTGATTGGTGCTTTGACTGATGCCTAGATCCCACAGTATGTCCCCTTAGGAGAGGCGTTAGGCAAGTGTAATTGAATAGTGGTGCTGCAAGTTTAGCTTTACACCTGTTTTTAAGGCTTATTGACTGAAAGGGGCTTTCATGAAAAAACTTAGGGCTTTGCTACAGGATACACCCTCCACAAGTTAAGGAAGTAAAAATAAAGGTATATATTTCTGTTTTATTTAAACCTTTTAAGTTTGTATGCGGGCGGCATGGTGGTGCAGTGAAAGGTGCCAGTTAGGAGACCCGGGTTCGCTTCCCTGCGTGGACTTTGAATGTTCTCCCCGTGTCTGTCTGGGTTTCCTCCGGGTACTCCGGTTTCCTCCCACAGTCCAAAGACATGCAGGTTAGGTGCATTGGCGATTCTAAATTGTCCCTGGTGTGTGGGTGTGTGCGCCCTGCGGTGGGCTGGCACACTGCCCGGGGTTTGTTTCCTGCCTTGTGCCCTGTGTTGGCAGGGATTGGCTCCTGTATTTAGGATATAGCGGGTTGGATAATGGATGGATGGACATCTGTATTCATAGCCCTATTTGCCCGTTTTCATTTATTTTCTTTCTTCAGTAATATTTCAGTAAACCCGGAGCTTGTCAGTTCAAATCCTGGTACTGACACCACTGTGTGACCCTGAGGACGTCACTTCACCTGCCTGTGCTGCAAAAAACAAAAGTAATGTAACAAATTGTACCTCAGATGTTGTAAGTTGGTGGAATAAAAGCATAAGTAAAATAGATAAATATGTATTATGCACATAGGAACTATTCATTTATTTTCAGTTAAGTCATCTGCAGCAAACTTTTATAAATGAGGGTTTCTCATTTTTAGATAGTGCAAACTGTTTGTTCTTCATTGATGTTTTCTCTTGGAGAGCTTTTTTCATTTCATTGAAAATGAAAGCAGCAGCTGCCAAAATATGTAGCTTTCTTATTAATTTTTCAACATTGTGTAAAATAAATGTATAAAGTAACATAAAAGGTTTAAATACTGGTTATCCTTTTACACTAAAATATTACTAAAGAGATACAAAAAAAGTAAAATGGATATGTTCTTTTTCTTTAAGGAGATTAAATATTACTGAAGAAAGAAAAAAAAAATTAAACAGCCAAATGGGGCTATGCATACGAACTTAAAAGGTTTAAATAAAACAGAAATATATATTTTATTTTTACTTGCTTAACTTGTGGAGGATGTATCCTGTAGCAAAGCCCTAACTTTTTTTGTGAAAGCCCGTTTCAGTCAATAAGTCTTAAAAAAAACGTGTAAAGATATTAACAATAAGCTAAGCAAACCCAGGAAGACATGGAATCGTTTAAATCAAGTATCATTACATCTTCCTTTCTTAAAGAGAAGTAAGGCAGTACTTATAAGTTTACATATTTATATATAGACATACATACATATATATATATATATATATCTATATCCGAAGCCGTGCAAGCACACTCTTGAGAATGCAACGTATAGTTGTACAGAAGAAAAGCAATCTTGCCTCAAATGAATGGCAACCTTTTGTAGGTCTATGAACTTAATTTAAACTTTAGGTTTACACGGTGCTTTCTTTCTGAAGTACCTGCACTCATGAATATGTCTGTATGTGTCAGTCGGTCAAATGCACGCGCTTCGCACCGGCGAAGTACCGCTTTTAAATTTTTATTAAGAAGAAAATAAAACCTTTTTAAATTGAGGGAAAATATACTAATAACAGTTTGTTAAGGATCTGTTTTTTTGTGAAGCTGCCTTTACTCGAGTGATCACTTCAACCTGACTTGGTGGCCAACTATAAGCGTTACCTGGTAGGTAACCACCCATACAATCAGATTGTGAATCAGACTACGAATGCCGTGAATGTAATTACACACTCACAGCACTTGCTTACGGTAATCGAACCTTGGACGTCAGCGCTAGAGGGGCTTAGCAGCGGTGAAGTATTGCTTTTAAATTTTAATTAAGAACAAAAGAAAACCTCAGAGGTTCGATTCCCGTAAGGGAGTAAAGTGAATGGCCGGTTACCTACCAGGTAACGCTTATGGTTGGACAGCAAGTGACGTAACATCAGCTACGGTGCCTTCAGTTGTGAGAAGCAGATCATAGAATGATTGAAAATATTTTTGCATTTACCTTTTTAGTAAAAGGCGAGCTTTTAAGCCTGAGAAATCACCCCGTAAATGCACACGTTTAATTGCACATGTGTTAATATGTATGCTTACACAGTATTAAAAGACAGTCAAAAATTAACGTCATTTACCTTCGCTCCCGCGTTTGACTCGTGCTGTAAATCTCTTCCTTGTTTTTAGTTCACGTGATTACGTAGGAGGCGTGATGACGCGATACGTGACTCCGCCTCCTCCATTAGAGTTTATGGACAAAAAACATGTTCCAGTTATGACCATTACGGGTAGAATTTCGAAATGAAACCTACCTAACTTTTGTAAGTAAGCTGTAAGGAATGAGCCTGCCAAATTTCAGCCTTCCACCTACACAGGAAGTTCGAGAATTAGTGATGAGTGAGTCATAGAGTGAGTGAGTCAGTCAGTCAGTCAGTCAGTCAGTCAGTGAGTCAGTGAGGGCTTTGCCTTTTATTAATATGTATAGATCAAGGAAGAATCTATAATTTATGCTTCAAAATAATTTTGAAGCATAAAAACATTTTATCATTTGCTTAGTGATATATGCAATGGATTCTGAAAGTTCTCAAACCACTTCACTTTCTGCACACTTTATTTTATTATAGGTTTCATTACAAATGGATAAACTTGCCTTTTTTGCCCATCAGTCTACACACAATTACCCATAATAACAAAGTGAAAATGTGTTTTTAGAAAGTTCGGTGAATTTGTTAAAAACCAAAATTTTTTAAGCACTCTGTATTGTGGTCAGGTTCATCTTATTTGCTTTCATTCTCTTTGAGGTGTGTGAACAACCTGATTGAAGTCTACATTTGGCAAATTGAATTGATTGCATATTGTTTAGAAAGGTACACATCTGTGTATATGAGGTCTCACAATTCACAGTAGACAAAAAACAAGCCATGAAGTCCAAGAAACTCACTGTGGTGCTCCACAGTCACATTGTGGTGAGACAAAGATCAGGGTAAGGATAAAACTATTTCTAAAGCTTTGAGTGCTCCCAGGAGCACAGTTTTCTCAATTATTATGAAATGGAAGAACTTACTAGAGTTGGCTGTTTGGCCAAACTGAGTAAGAATCCAATGATTACTCTAATAGACCTTCAGCTGTCTCCGCTGAGAAGGGAGAAACTGTTAGAAGGACAATCATCTTAGTAGCACTACATCAATCAGGAGTTTATGGTAGAGTGACTAACTCTTGCTTAGCAGTAGAGTGCTGTACCGTGTTAGCCATAGATTGATACAGGAGAAAGTAGAGTGAAATTTATTGGCTAACTAAATAGATTACAAATGCAAGCTTTCTCCTGTAACTGTTGCTTAGTGTTTGCCATATGGCATTTAAATTACTATGAAAGCATGAAGTAAGTATTTTCTAATCTGATGAAACAGAAATGTAACTTCAAGCACTATGCCTGGTGAAGACCAGGCACTGCTCATCACCTGTCTTCTACCATCCCTACGGTGAAGCATGGTGGTGGTAGCATCTTGCTATGGGGGTGCTTCTCAGTGGCAAGAACAGGTCAAACAGTCAGAATTAAGGGAAAGATGAATACAGCCAAATACAGAGAGGTCCTTCAAGTAAACCTACTCCTATGGGGGCGACGATTCACCTTTCAGCACGAGAATGACATAAAGTATGCAACTGTGATGATACAGTCTCTCACTGTCCTCGAGTGTCCCAGACACAGCCCAGATTTAAACCCCATAGAATATCTGTGCAGGGACTTGAAAATGTACTGTTCTGCAAAGTATTGAATTAAGGATTTGAATACTTATATAAAGAAGAGATTTCAGTTTCTTATTTTTTAAATATTTGCAAACCTTTTTGAAAAATATTTTCACTTTGTCATTATTGAATATAGATTGAAGGCTAAAAATGGAAAATTTATCCATTTAAAACTGAATCTAGAACACAATAAAGTGAACAGAAAGTAAATTGGCCTGAATTCCTTTTGAATATGCTGTATGTAGTGCTATCAAAAATTTAATTGAAATGTTCATTGTAATGATTATTGTCACTCATTAATTTTCTAACCTGCTTAGTCCTGAACAGGGTTGTAGTGGTATACTGGAGCCTATCCCAGATAGCATAAGTTGCAAGGCATGAACAAGTCCTGGACAGGTGCCAGTCCATTGCAAGGTGAACACGCACACACACATCAACCCCAACCACATACTTTTGCCAATTTAGGATCGCCAATTCACCTAGCCTGCATGTCTTTGGACTGTGGGAGGAAACTGGAGCATGCAGATGAAACCCATAAAGACACGGGGTGAACATGCAAACTCCATGTAGGGAGGACCCAGGACGAGAGCTCTGGTCTCCTTACTGCGAGGCAGCCTCTGTGCCACCCAATGATTATTACCACCTGCCAAATCAAAACATAAATCATTAGTAGTCCAAAAAAAAGTCTCTCTCTAATGTTCTCAATCCAGTTTATGACTGCACAGTTTTGAAGTCTTAGGTGTATGGCAGGAGCCAATCTTGGTGACCAACCTGGACTTTAAGGATCTGAGTACTAATTAAGCACCTTAAGTTTTTAGAATCTGCAAATAATATATAATGTAAAAAATGGGAATCATAATAGTGATGGCACAGAAGCTGCCTCGCAGTAAGGACACCTGGGTTTGCTTCCCAGGTCCTCCCTGCATGGAGTTTGCATGTTCTACCCGTGTCTGCGTAGGTTTTCTCCGGTTTCTTCCCAAAGACATGCAGGTTAGGTGTATTGGCGATTCTTAATTGTCCCTAGAGTATGTGCTTTATAATATATTTTATTTCTGTAAATTTCCCAAACATAATTTTATTTGGAATCTCGGTCTTAAGATGTATAACAGATTTTCATTCCTTGTTGTCTCAAAATGGAATTAAAATAAATATATAAATACATGGATAGATAAAAAAATAAATATATAAATACATGGATAGATATATTCTCAATCTGACTTAAATTTATTTAGACTAGGTCCCGACATCCCTGGGCTGAAAATAGAAAACAAGCAAAAGAAAGATTGAGTAAGACTTTAATGGCACACTTAATAGGATACTGAATGATGTGATATATGAAATTCATTTAAAACAAATAATTTGCAGACAAAATACTTACTTTTTTGGGCCAAATATAAAACATAAATTTAATGAATAGTCTTCCATTCATTTTACTCTAGATGGAAGAATTTTCACTGCATACCTATATAATTTAAGAAATTCTTCATTCAAAAAGAGTGAAATATAACTTGATTTAACTTAAATTTAAAACAGCCACATGTTAAAAAAAACCTGTAGACAAGAATGTGGCATTGCACCGCTTGACTTTTTCCTTCTATCGTCAGCCTTATGGAGTCATTAGGTACTTTGACCTTAAGAGATCTCAATATAGATAATGTGGTTTACGCACCCTTTGAACTAATACATAATAAACATGTTCTTCCAGCTACAAATATTTGTTTTCCACATACAGACTAGAACTTGTGTCATAAATAATCAACTTACCTTTATACATTTTCCATTAGTGTCTGTCCCTACAGTGATACTGATACAATTAATAGATTTTATAAATTCATTTCAAGAACTTTACCTCTAGATGATCTTGAGGGTTATGGGTCAGACTTCTTTCAATAAGAATTTCAGATAAGCACCACTCTATGTTTAAAAATGCTCTATACTCAGACGATTCTGACTTAAAATTGTTGCATATTTTACAATATAACCTTGGATCCAAAATTAATATTAAAACAATATTTGCAGTAATATCTAGTGGGATAGCATTGTGTAATGGTATCATCTGCTACACTCATAGCATGAAATGCTTAAATAAAAGAACTCTAACCAACCTTTTAAAACTCAATGGGAAAGTGATGTGTTACAGTATAACTGTCTATTATAAAAAAAAACTTGTAATGAGATGTGATCTTTTGAAGAGAGATCTTTCAGAGAGAGAGGGAGATCTTTGAGAGACAGAGACAGAGACACACTTTCACTTTCCACGAGACGGGCAGATCACGTCATACTTATAACCTTTGGAAGCAAATCCTGTTATACACATGCAGAGCAGGCTAGAGATAATGGAAATAGGAAAATTCGAAAGTCTCAAGAAAATAAGAGTAAAGCTCACATTAGAGCAAACAAATGGAAAATATTACTCGGTGAATTAATGGAACAGCAAAAAGAGATCGAATAGTGTTTGAGGATGTCTCGGGGAGAAGACAAAAAAGGCAGTGACTTTAAAACATTCGAAGCGCCGTATGAAATGCAGATCATGCTGCACAGGAGCAGCAGCAAGCCAGCAGCTGATCGAGCAAAAAACAACTGTTATTTGCTTCCCATTATATCACTGTTAAAGAGGGGTTCCGGAGGAGTGGCCGCATCTTTTTGGGGTACATTCAGTCCCCCTCTTCACAACGGCGTGTAGCGCTGGCGGGGGGTGGGGGAGGGTTATGGCGAGCAAAGTGCAGATCACGTGGCACGGGATCAGCAGCAAGCCAGCATCTAATCGAGCAAAGAGGAGGTTAAAAAAAACAACTGTTATTTGCTTCCCATTGTATCACCATTAAAGAGGGGTTTCGGAGGACCAAGTACGTCTCCTTGGGGTGCATTCAGCCCCCCTCTTCACAATGACGCATAGCCGTAGAGAAATTATCACATTAGCGCAAACAAATGGAAAATATTAATCGCTGAAATAACAGAACAGCGAAAAGAGATCAGTTAGTGTTTGAAGATGTCTGGGGGAGAAGAGAGACAAGGCAGTGACTTTAAAACGTTTGAAGCTCCACTCCAAATGCAGATCTCACCGCACAGGAGCAGCAGCAAGCCAGCAGCCGATCGAGTAAAGAGGAGGTAAAAAAAACAACCTCCCTCTTCACAACAGCATGTAGCGCTGGCATGGGAAGGGATAGGCGAGCAAAGTACAGATCACGCAGCATGGCAGAAGCAGCAAGCCAGCAGCTAATTGAGCAAAGAGTGGGGGAAAAAAAAGCAATTTGTTTCCCATTGTATCACCATTTAAGAGGGGTTTCGGAGGAGCGGCCGCATCTCCTTGGGGTGCGTTCAGACCCTGTCTTCACAATGGCGCATAGTGCTTGCTTTTGACGAGTGAAGCGAGCGGGGGGTGAAGCCCCCTAGTACCCTTAAAAAAGAATAAATTAAATATTGTATGCATGGAATGGTTCAAGAATTTTTGGGAATTTACCATAACTTTATTAATTGAATTCTAAAATAAGCGCACTGGATCTCTAACAATCCTCTTCTGCCTTGTTAACAAACATGCATACCTACTTTGTATTGGACTGGTTTTTTTTTTTTTTTGGCAGTTTAGCTCTCTGAATTGGGGAGAGAAAGAGGGTTGATTGTTCAGTATGATAGATATATTTATTTATTTTTGTAACACAGGGTCTGTAATACTGTTTCAATTGCACAATTGTGACCTCAAGTAAGAGTAAAAAAGTATTTGGTGAAAAGACTTCTCAAGTACTGAGTAACTGTTTGAACATAACAAATTATTTATTTTTTAGAAATGTTGTAATAAGAGACACAAAAATAAAATAATGCTGCAAATTCTGCTATTTCCAAATAATAAAATTAAAAAATGAGTAAAAATAAATAACATTTTCACAAAATAAAGATGCACAACTAACACAAAGTTCCAAATCTCAGTTTTTCACAACAAAGCTTTTGAAACCAATACCTACAGTAGGTAACATGTATATATACGGGTCAGCACAAAAAAAGACGGGGGAAATCAAAGAAAAGGAGAAAAGAAAAGAGCTCAGTCTCCGCCGGCTACGTGAGCAATGGGTGAGCCAGGAGAATGAGAAGGAGGTGGGCTGAGATAAGGAGGAGTTAGTCTGCATTTTAACCTCCGATTTTTAACGGATTTATTGATTTTTTTATCCTTACTTTTCACAATGATTTTTATGGATTTATATATGTACTGTTTTTTAGAACACTGCACCATTGACACTTTTGTTGATTTTACTTTTGTTTTGACTGGTTTTTAATAAAAGCACTTGAGCACTTTTTCCACCATCCTCTGGCCTCATCAGTGAATTATTCTCATATGTCAGCTCATCTCAGTCATAACTATCGACGGTGTGGGTTTAGCAGACTCCCATGTGGGAAGAGGGAGTCTGTAGGGGACCAGCATCGTCACACATTTGTCCTACAAATAGCACAGCTGATAGAAAATAACATTAGAACAAGGCAGTTTGTGCATGTACAAGAAGTCTCACCTTACCTTGACTGTCTGTGCATGTTTGGTTAAAACGTGCTTGTTCTTCACTCAGTGAAGTGATGGTTAAACTTCTCATGGTTCTTGTAGTGAAGCTGTGACCATTTAGCAGTGAACAGGAGCCCTAAAAAGACTCTCGCAGACGCAGGACATTTGTGTGTGGTCATGTGACTGCATGGCTATGTTTGATTGGTGAAACTGAGTCATGTGATTATTGTTGCTATGTCTGATTGGTGAAACAGTCATGCAGTAGATCCACGGGTGACTTTTCTCTGGAAAAAATGTAGTGTAATGTATAAATAGAAAAAAGTAACAAGTCGAGTGTTGCCCAATGTAGCAGAGTAAAAGTAGCGTTTCTTCTTCACAGATGTACTCAAGTAAAAGTAAAAAGTATCTGCAGTAAAACTACTCTTAAAAGTACAATTTTTTTAAAAAGTTACTCAAGTAAATGTAACGGAGTAAATGTAACTCGTTACTACCCACCTCTGATTATCAGTAATTTCTTCATTTCTAAAAATATTAGTGCTTTGACTGTTTTGCAAGGTTTCATCTTAGAAGTTCACACAATTCTCTTAGACTTTTTGAGGTTAAGATTAAGGATCAATATGCCTTGTTATTAGTTTTAGAACTATTGACTATTTAATTTGACATCTTTCTAAGTGACTTAGACAGGCACTATTATTTACAGGCCGCTGCTTTTGTTTTTAATGTGGCCTGCTTGTTTTTCACTTGCCTTGTTTTCTATGAACCAAGGACACTTTGTTTTTTAAGGGAACAAGCTTTTGTTTTGGGACATGGCAGCTGTGCCGGGCCTACTGGCTGACGAAAGACTAAGCAAGAATCCAAAAAGCCTTCAAGGCCCTTAAACTTAAAGAAAACTAAGTAAGCTTGCATGATAGTGCATAAATATTTTAAACATATAAATATTTTTAAATTGCATTTAAATGTATATATTAGGGTTTATGAATATCCGGTGGACGAGAGGGTAGCCTCCCTTCGCCTTCGGGTGGGGGGACGGGTCCTAACTGTTGTTTGTGCGTATGCACCGAACAGCAGTTCGGAGTACCCACTCTTTTTGGAGTCCCTGGAGGGGGTGCTAGAGGGCATACCTTCTGGGGACTCCCTCGTTCTGCTGGGAGACTTCAATGCTCACGTGGGCAATGACAGTGAGACCTGGAAGGGCGTGATTGGGAGGAATGGCCCCCCTGATCTGAACCCGAGCGGTGTTTTGTTATTGGACTTCTGTGCTCGTCACGGATTGTCCATAACGAACACCATGTTCAAGCATAGGGGTGTTCATATGTGCACTTGGCACCAGGACACCCTAGGCCTCAGTTCGATGATCGACTTTGTGGTCGTGTCGTCGGACTTGCGGCCACATGTCTTGGACACTCGGGTGAAGAGAGGGGCGGAGCTGTCAACTGATCACCACCTGGTGGTGAGTTGGCTTCGATGGTGGGGGAGGATGCCGGTCAGGCGTGGTAGGCCCAAACGTGTTGTGAGGGTCTGCTGGGAACGTCTGGCAGAGCCCCCTGTCAGAAGTAGCTTCAACTCCCACCTCCGGCAGAACTTCGACCACATCCCGAGGGAGGTGGGGGACATTGAGTCCGAATGGGCCATGTTCCGTGCCTCTATTGTTGAGGCAGCTGACCGGAGCTGTGGCCGTAAGGTGGTCGGTGCCTGTCGTGGCGGCAATCCCCGAACCCGCTGGTGGACACCGGCGGTGAAGGATGCCGTCAAGCTGAAGAAGGAGTCCTACAGGACCCTTTTGTCCTGTGGGACCCCGGAGGCAGCTGATAGGTACCGGCAGGCCAAGCGGAATGCGGCTTTGGTGGTTGCTGAGGCAAAAACTCGGGCGTGGGAGGAGTTTGGGGAGGCCATGGAGAATGACTTTCGGACGGCTTCGAGGAGATTCTGGTCCACCATCCGGCGTCTCAGGAAGGGGAAGCAGTGCAGTGTCAACACTGTATATGGTGGGGATGGTGCACTGCTGACCTCGACTCGGGACGTTGTGGGTCGGTGGGGGGAATACTTCGAAGACCTCCTCAATCCCATTAACATGCCTTCCAATGAGGAAGCAGAGCCTGGGGACTCAGAGGTGGGCTCCCCCATCTCTGGGACTGAGGTCACCAAGGTGGTCAAAAAACTCCTTGGTGGCAGGGCCCCGGGGGTGGATGAGATACGCCCGGAGTTCCTCAAGGCTCTGGATGTTGTAGGACTGTCTTGGCTGACACGCCTCTGCAACATCGCATGGACATCAGGGACAGTGCCTCTGGATTGGCAGACCGGGGTGGTGGTCCCCCTCTTTAAGAAGGGGGATCGGAGGGTGTGTTCCAACTACAGAGGGATCACACTCCTCAGCCTCCCTGGAAAAGTCTATTCAGGGGTCCTGGAGAGGAGGGTCCGTCGGATAGTCGAGCCTCGGATTCAGGAGGAACAGTGTGGTTTTCGTCCTGGTCGCGGAACAGTGGACCAGCTCTATACCCTTAGCAGGGTCCTGGAGGGTGCATGGGAGTTTGCCCAACCAGTCTACATGTGTTTTGTGGACTTAGAAAAGGCATTCGACCGTGTCCCTCGGGGAATCCTGTGGGGGGTACTCCGAGAGTATGGGGTACCGGCCCCCCTGATAAGGGCTGTTCAGTCCCTGCACGATCAGTGCCAGAGCTTGGTCCGCATTGCCGGCAGTAAGTCGAACCCGTTTCCAGTGAGAGTTGGACTCCGCCAGGGCTGCCCTTTGTCACCTATTCTGTTCATAACTTTTATGGACAGAATTTCTAGGCGCAGCCAGGGCGTTGAGGGGGTCCGGTTTGGTGGGCTCAGGATTGGGTCACTGCTTTTTGCAGATGATGTTGTCCTGTTTGCTTCATCAGGCCGTGATCTTCAGCTCTCTCTGGATCGGTTCGCAGCCGAGTGTGAAGCGGCTGGGATGAGAATCAGCACCTCCAAATCCGAGACCATGGTCCTCAACCGGAAAAGGGTGGAGTGCCCTCTCAGGGTTGGTAACGAGATCCTGCCCCAAGTGGAGGAGTTCAAGTATCTCGGGGTCTTGTTCACGAGTGAGGGAAGAATGGAGCGTGAGATCGACAGGCGGATCGGTGCGGCATCCGCAGTAATGCGGGCGTTGCATCGGTCTGTCGTGGTGAAAAAGGAGCTGAGCCGCAAGGCGAAGCTCTCAATTTACCAGTCGATCTATGTTCCTACCCTCACCTATGGTCATGAGCTATGGGTAGTGACCGAAAGAACGAGATCGCGAATACAAGCGGCTGAAATGAGTTTCCTCCGCAGGGTGTCTGGGCTTTCCCTTAAAGATAGGGTGAGAAGCTCAGTCATCCGGGAGGGGCTCAGAGTAGAGCCGCTGCTCCTCCACATCGAGAGGAGTCAGATGAGGTGGCTCGGGCATCTGATCAGGATGCCTCCTGGACGCCTCCCTGGTGAGGTGTTCCAGGCACGTCCAACTGGGAGGAGGCCCCGGGGAAGACCCAGGACACGCTGGAGGGACTATGTCTTTCGACTGGCCTGGGAATGCCTTGGGATTCTCCCGGAAGAGCTAGAAGAAGTGGCCGGGGAGAGGGAAGTCTGGGCATCTCTGCTCAAGCTGCTGCCCCCGCGACCCGACCTCGGATAAGCGGGAGACAATGGATGGATGGATGGATGAATATTCTAGATGATCAATTTAAAAGCAACCTGCATTGTGTTAGTAGTTTCAGCCATACAAGAGATTAAGATATGATTATTAAAACAGCTATCTGCATTCATCTCCAGTGGCTCAGCCACTGTGCTGGCAAGTCAACCGTATGTGGCTGCGTGCCACTGCCTAAAGACGCAGCTGCCTCACATGCCTGTCACATTGTCATGTATATATATATTTTAGGTAGCATTTAAGTTTATCTGTCAATGATTCCTCATAAATCAATATCTTAAAGAGTCAAGTTATAGCAAAACATATTATATCAGCTGGCTTTGAGCAATATGAGTATTTTTTCTTTTTCCAAGCTGTCATGAAGAACTGTTCTTGTCGGCTGAAGGCCAATTGCCTGCTTCCAGGTCCAGCAGCATATCCCTTATCAGTGAAGCTGCATGCTGCACTTAAAAGCACAGCTGCCTATGATTTTAGCCAAACGGGATTCTGGTCAAACAAGCAACTATTAACTGAGCAGTTCACATATGTGGTTCATCCTGGTTCCAACTTAATGATGAGGATTGATTAATTAAAAGGCGACCAATTTTTAGGAATGTGAGAATGAGAGGAATGTTAAAGATGATTAGGTGATTGTCACCTTTAGGCCAACCTTTGCGTTCTAATGATTGTTATGAAAAGATTGATGATTATTAGGGAAAAGATGTTTACAAGGCAAGGTTATAAAAACAGATACAGCACAAGGTCACAGTTGTAAGATGACATGTAAAATGAATGATGAAAAATGTACGAAATGGATGTTTGGTAATTAGAATTGAAATAAAAACAAGTCACACCCAGCCCACTGGGCTCATTTCATAAACTAAGATGGCTTTATGTGCTCTGCAATGGTTTCCTGTGCTCTGCAATAATGTCTAAATTCTGACTGCCGATCTGAAGACTCTGCTTGTTTTTTTCTGAAGAAGATTTCTCCATGACAGATGACGAAAAAAAATTGAATTCCTTTTCTGAACATTTTCAAAATGTAGTAATGTAGTAATACCCTGAGCATCAGCCTATTAGCCTTTATAATAGATTCAGTAAAGAAGAAACCAATTGTCTATTGACTAGTTTGAGCATACCTCAACAAACCAAGGTTTTCAATCTTTGCTATTTTTTTTATAATCTTTTAATCAGGGGTTTTGATAACATTATATTTCTGAATACTACCTTGATAAAAATCTTTAATAAAATTCAGTAGTGCTATTACAGTATAGCATTAAGCATTATTTGCTGAGTAAAACATTGGAATATTCAGGAGCACAGTTTATCTTGTTTGTTATTTCAACAGTATTTGTTAAATTCCCAGGTGGGTACAATCTTTCAATGTGTATATTGTCATGCATGCACGTCAGAGAACCTCCTTGCAGGCTCAGTCAAGGTATGTACTGTAGTGACCCATTGAGATGAGAGGGGGTGCTGCCACTAACATTGTCATCTCCTTCTTTCCCTACAATCCCGAGTAGCTGTCCAGTGAAGGTATTTGACCCCACTCCTTCCTGTCCAGCTGACATAAAACCTCACATGTCACAGAAGGACAAGTCATTACTGGCCAGAAGGAACTCCTCTAGCACGAGTCCTTTTAAAACTAGGAACCCATTGGTATTTCACAATTTTTTGCCATCTATTAATGGTTATTTATGGAGCCTATTACAGAACTAAATAAATAAAGGTTCTTTCTGGAACCTTCTTGTGGATTAGTCTTTGGGGAACCAAAAATGATTCCCTAATGGCATTGCCTTTTTCACAGTAAGAGAAAGGATTCAGGGATACAGAGTTTCCAGGCTCTACTAGGCCGTGGCACCCTCTGGAATTTTCTACAGACAGCACAGTCTGGGCTTTGAAGGCTAGTTTGTGCCAAAGCCCTCACTGGATACGCACTGAGGAAATGACGTTGTAGTAAAGTCTCAACAGTCCTGCAGCCTCTTTTAATTGTGGATTTTGTAAAAGTGTAAATGAAGAAGTAATGCCAGCTGGTCAAATACGTATCTGCTCTGTAGCTAAGACCATTTAGGCTTAATTTTATGCTTATCTGTTACACTGGCTTATGACCATAGAGTGGTGGCACTGTTTGGTTTTTTTTTGGAAAAGAGTCAGTCTTAAAGCTTCTAAGTTACTGTTAAAATTTCTTCTGTGATCTGCTGTAAAGTTGTAACTTATGTCAGATGCATGTACATCTGGAGCTTCCAAAGGGCCCTTTTAAGGTAAGCACACCAACACCAGCGTCAGAGAAAGCACTGTTGTTAATGTCCTCTTTATTTCATCCACAGACCAGAGGATGAGTCCTTCGAAACACCCTGATGTCATTTCTGGCTTTGACCTGGTAGTTCCACCTCTTCAGCCTGCATCCTATTTAAAGAATGAAGCTGCTAGAAGTCAGTTGTTATTTGATGAATTTGGACTTTGACTGAATGGAGTTCCACAGCAGACAGCCATTCTTTAAGCCTGAGAGAGACAATCAGATGGCTGACATCCATGATACTGTTGTATAACATTTCTTTTGCTTACGATTTTAAGTTTCTTATTAAATGGTGTACTCATTTGGTCCCCAGCACCTCACCGTGTCCTCATTATTCTTACACCGAATATTTCAGGTTATAGAATTAAAATAACACATTGACCCCAAATTTAAAACTGCTGTGATGTCCCTATCTGATTAATCTCCAAATCCAGTATCTTCAGTTGGAATTTACAAAGTGTAATGGGTGTGGAGACAAGCTTGTAGAAATAAGAATAAGGAAGACTAAGTCCTTCTCTCTGAGGAAGACATCTTAGCAGTATGTAGTAGAAAATATACGTGCAGTGTTTGAGTGGCTGTACCGAAGTGAGAGTGACAAGATGAGGTTAAACTAAACTGAGCAGACCACCCATTGTTTTCAAAAATGAATATACAACATACAGTATGTTTATCTGGTTGTGATATATTATTATAGTGTTTTTTATGTAAAAAAAGAAATTGTTGGTAATTGATATTGGCTGCATTTGTCAACTTCTTCCACCATATCTTTTGGAGTTTGGGCTACATTAAGCATTTATCAAAACACCAATTTATTTGATTCTTTTCATTCTACCTGTTCACATTTTCTCTTTTCATTGCTTTAAATGAATTCTGGATCTCTCTTTCAAACTAAATAAAATAAACACATGATCAGATGAGATAAATATGCAAATAAATGTATAGTGAAATGTGACAATAAATAAATACATAAAACAGAAGAATATATGAGCATAAATAAGTGCATGTGTCATAATTTTTTGTTTGTTTATTTCGTTATGTATTTATTGATTTCTTAAAGGATGGTGCTGTGGCAGTGCTGCTGCCTTGCAGTAAGGAGAC